>NC_091224.1:11627574-11645074 GCF_040958095.1 Procambarus clarkii | reverse complement strand
CCAAACCTACCTAACCTAACCTATCTTTATATGTTAGGTTAGGTTAGGTAACCGAAAAAGTTAGGTTAGGTTAGGTAGGTTAGGTAGTCGAAAAACAATTATTTCATGAAAACTTGGCTTATTAGGCAAATCGGACCCTGCATAGTAGGCTGAGAAGTGTGTTCTGGCTACTAGTTACGACATATATATATATATATATATATATATATATATATATATATATATATATATATATATATATATATATATATTAGTATATTTTGGTAGCAGTCTTTCCTGTAGACATATATTATTAAATATGACCGAAAAAGTAAGATTAATAATTCTAACACGAATTTTCTCAATCTTTCGTACATTACGCTTCACTGTTGGAGGTAAATCAAAAATCACTTCTCCAAAATTCATTTTTATTTCTAGTCTGACGCGACACGGGCGCGTTTCGTAAAACTTATTACATTTTCAAAGACTTCACAAATACACAACTGATTAGAACTTACGTATCTCTGATTTTATACCTACATTTGAGTGAGGTGGGAGGGGTGATGTGGCATTAACACAAGACAGAACAAGAGGGGATATTAATAGGGTATTAAAAGTATCAACACAAGACAGAACAGAAACAATGGGTATTGAATAGAAGTGTTTGTAGAAAGCCTATTGGTCCATATTTCTTGATGCTTCTATATTGGAGCGGAGTCTTGAGGTGGGTATTAATATCCCCTCTTGTTCTGTCTTGTGTTAATGCCACATTATGTTATTTACCATACCGTTCATTTTGTAAGTATAAGTATAGATGCCACACCTGTGACTGGTAAAACTATGTTTTTCTTGACAAACAGCGCCATCTGTTGCATGTAAGAGCAACACACATGCTTTACTAAATTACAATTCATTTCAGTGTTTCTGATTGATTGATAAATTGAATTTTCATAGATTTTGATTTATTTTTATTTTTATTTAAGTATTTTGTTTGAATTACGTGGGAATTCAGCTGTGTTGTTTACCATACCGTTCATTTTGTGGGTATGGTTTATTTTTTTAATTTTTCATATTTTAATTTCTTTTTGTAACTTTTTCTTATACTTCAGTGTAAGAAAATTCACATCAGAATACGTTGATGTTCCCAGTTTTCTGATGGGAACATCAAACCATTTGGGAAGGCATCAGACGAAGGAGTGGGGAATGGTGGGGATGACGAGGGGACGGAAGTGAGAGATGGTGGAGAGGAGGAGGGAACAAGGGAGGGGGTAATGGTGGGGAAGGACGAGTGGATAGGTGAGTTTGAGATGGTGGGGACGGGGGGATGGGGAAATGGAGAACGGTGAGGAGGACAAAGGGACACGGGAGTGAGACATGGTGGGAAGGAAGAGGGGATGGTGAAGTGGGGAATGGTTGGGAGGACAAGGGAACGGTGGAGTGGGGAATGGTTGGGACGCCGAGGATACGGGTCAGGAGGGAATGGTGGGAAGGACTGGGGGACAGGGAATGTTGCTGTTACTCAGCAACGCACGTGCGTTGCTGAGCAACAGCACCGCGTGGACGGGTACTGCTAGCACTATAATAACAATCAATAAAAATAAAAATGGAAACGTTCGTTTGTTCAAAATCGCTAATCTCCGAAAGTTTCTCACCGATTGTTTTGAAATTTTCACAGAACGTTCAATTCGTACCCGAGCGGGTTTTTATATACATATTATATAAATGTCACGTTTGTGACAGGAAAAACATGCTTTTTTAAAAACTGTGTTTTTCATGTGAGGAAAATCTTCGAAACCCCTTTACTGATTGCTTTGAAATTTTGACACAATGTTGCATACGACTAGGAGCGTGTTTTTATATACCTAATATATTGATGCCACACCTGTGTCAGGTAAAACATTTTTTTTTTAAATAGCGCAATCTGTTGGACGTAAGAGCAACTCAAGCTGTGATCTCAGAACGTTCTTATCAGATTGCTTTGAAATTTTGACAAAATGTTGCATTTGAATAGGCGTGTCTTTGTATATACTTACTATATATATGCCACCCCAGTGACAGGTAAAAACATACGTTTTTGAAAAACAGCACCATCTGTTGCACATAATAGCAACATTCACGCTATACTAAATATGTCACGAATTCCATTTCAATGTTTCTGATGGCATTTAAAAAAAATTATTTTCATAGATTTCGATTTATTTTATATTTTATTGAACTATTTTGTGTGACATTGTGTTGGAATTGAACTGTCTTGTTTACCATGCCGTTCATTTCGAAAGTTTAAGTATAGATTCCACACCAAGGGAGCCGGTCGGCCGAGCGAACAGCACGCTGGACTTGTGATCCTGTGGTCCTGGGTTCAATCCCAGGTGCCGGCGAGAAACAATTGGCAGAGTTTCTTTCATCCTATGCCCCTGTTACCTAGCAGTAAAATAGGTACCTGGGTGTTAGTCAGCTGTCACGGGCTGCTTCCTGGGGGTGGAGGCCTGGTCGAGGACCGGGCTGCGGGGACACTAAAAAGCCCCGACATCATCTCAAGATAACCTCAAGATAAACTTTGACAGGTAAAACTTTGCTTCTCTTGAAAATCAGTGCCATCTGTTGCATGTAAGAGCAACACACATGCTATACTAAATATGTTACATTTCCATTTCAAGGTTTCTGATTACATTGATAAATTTAATTTTCATAGATTTTGATTTACTTTCCTTTTGATTTAATTATTTTGTAAGAAATGCATTAGAAATGAGCTGTGTTATTTACAATACCATTCATTTCGTGATTATAGTTTATTTTTTTTATTTTTTCATATTTTCATTTCATTTTTAACTCTTTTTCTTATATTTCAGTGCTGGAACATCAGATCACTTGATGTTCCCAATTTTCTGATTGGGAACATCAGACCATTTGGGAAGGCATCGGACGCGGGAGTGGGGAATTGTGGGGATGATGAGGGGACGGAAGTGAAGACGGTGGGGAAGACAAGGGACAGGGGAGTTTGGGATTATTGCGACGAGGGGATGGAGAAAAGGAGAACAGTGGGGAGGGCAAAGGGACAGGTGAGTAGGGCATGGTAGGAAGGAAGGGGGGATGGTGGAGTGGGGGAGTAGGAAATAATGGGGTGGACGAGGAAACGGGTTAGGAGGGAATGATAGGGAGGACTAAGGGACAGGGAAAGTTGCTGTGGCTCAGCAACACACATGCATTGCTGAGCCACAGCAACGCGTGGCCGGGTACTGCTAGTATATAAATAAAAATGGAAATGTTCGTTTGTTCAAAATCGCTAATCTCCAAAAAGTTCTTCACTAATTGCTTGGAAATTTTCACACAATGTTCCATTCACATATGAGGAGGTTTTTATATAAATATTATATTGCTGTCATGTCTGTGAAGGAAAAAAAACATGTTTTTTGAAAAACTCTGTTTTTCATGCAAGAGAAATCTTCGAAACCTCTTTACCGATTGCTCTGAAATTTTGACACGTCGTTGCATTCAAATAAGCGCGTGTTTCTATATACCTACTATATACATGCCTTACCTGTGACCGGAGAAAACATGTTTTTTTTTTTTTTTAAACATCGCCATCAGTTGGACGTAAGAGCAACACACGCTGTAATCTCCCAAAGTTCTTCACCGATTGCTTTGAAATTCTGACACAACATTCCATTCGAATATGCGCATCTTTTTATATACCTACTATAAAGATGCCATCCCTTTGGCAAGTAAAAACTTGCGCTTTTGAAAAACAGCGCCATCTGTTGCACATAATAGGAACATGCACGCTATACTAAATATGTCACGAATTCCATTTCAATGTTTCCGATTGCATTGATAAATTTTATTTTCATAGATTTCGATATATTTGACTTTTTATTGAATTATTTTGTGTGACATTGTGTTGGAATTGAGCTGTGTTGTTTTCCTTACCGTTCATTTTGTAAGTATAAATATCGATGCTACACCTGTTACAGGTAAAACTATGCATTTCTTGAAAAACAGGGCCATCTGTTGCTTGTAAGAGAAACACACACATGCTATACTAAATATGTTACAATTCCATTTCAATGTTTCTGATTGCATTGATAAATTGAATTTTCATGGATTTTTTATTTATTTTCATTTTGATTTAATTATTTTGTGTGAATTGTGTTGGAACTTAGCTGTGTTGCTTACCATACCGTTCATTTCGTGAGTATAGTTTAGTTCTTTCTTTTTTATATTTTCATTTCATTTTTTAACTGTTTTTCTTATATTTCAGTGATGGAAACATCAGATCACTTGATGTTCCCAACTTTCTGATGACAAAATCAGACCATTTGGGAAGGCATCAGACGAGGGAGTGGGGAATAGTAGGGATGATGAGGGGACAGAAGTGAGAGATGATGGGGAGGATGAGGGAACAAAGGAGGGGGAAATGGTAGGGAAAGACGAAGGGACAGGGAAGTTTGGGATGGTGGGGACGAGGGGATGGGGGAATGGAGAATGGTGGGGAGGACAAAGGGACAGGGGAGTGGGGCATTGTGGGAAGGAAGAGGAGATGGTGGAGTTGGGAATGGAGGGGAGGACGAGAGGATGGTGGAGTGGGGAATGATTGGGAGGCAGAGGAAACGGGTGAGGGAAAATGGTTGGGAGGATTGCGGGACAGGGAAGGATGCTGTGGTCGGGTACTGGTAGTATATATATATAAATGAAAATTTTTGTTTGTTCAAAATCGCTAATCTCCGAAAGTTCTTCACAGATTGCTTTGAAATTTTCACACAGTGTTCCTTTCGCATCCAGCCAGGTTTTTATATACATATTATATAAACGTCGCGTCTGCGACAGTAACAAAAAACATGCTTTTTCTGAAAAACTCAGTTTTTCAGGTGAGGGAAATCTTTGAAATCTCATTACCGATTGCTTTGAAATTTTGACACAACGTTGCATTCGAATAGGCACATCTTTTTATAAACTTACTATGTACATGGCACCCCTGTCACAGGTCTCCTCTCGTCGCAGCTGGGCTTCCAGTTGCATCTTCATTATTTCCAGTTGCAGGCTCCTCTTACTACAGCTGGACCTTCCACTGCTCCCATGTTCACTGTGAATTCTCTCCACACTGGTAGGCGCTAGGGGTGGCTCTAGTCGGGACGGTTCACCTTGCGACGGCTCTCCTCGGGACGGCTCCTCTTGAGATGGCTCCTCTCCCGTCGCCTCCTCTCGAGCTGTGAGCTGTGCCATGATCTCTATCCTTCGCTCCGCTACCTTAGTCGTCCTCAACCTGATCCCAAAGTGGTTTGCTATTTGTTGGAGCTGGGCCTTGTTACACTCTTCCAAATTTCTCTCGTCCCTTGTGTTAATAAATTTCTTTACTTTGTCCTCCTCCATCTCTATATCATTGAGCATACACGACAAAACAGACAAGTTAGTAGTCACTAACTTCACCGTTTCAGTCCCTTAGCTAGTTGAGTAACAATACCACTGAATTCACTGGCCACACTGTATTTGTACCCTGGCAACACTTGTCTTGAAATTTGGGGAACACTGTAGCTTGATCCACGCTTCCTGGCGAAGTTCCCAGTTCTTGGCTACCGGGGTTCGAATCCCGGCAAGGTTGCCAGTTCTTGTCACGGGGGGTGGGCCGGGGCTCTGCTAGCGCTCGGCTGCTAGGGGCTCAAAAGGCCGAATAATCAGCCCCTCCGACTTCCGGGATTCACCGGAGTCTCCTTGGTCACACAGGAGAGGACCAACAATGCCCACCTCCGCAGGTCTTTGCTTTCACCACAAAAGGGGTGCCACTGATTCACCCAGGAAGCCCTTCAGTCAAACACGGGGAAACTACTGTTAACAGTTCCGGCCTAGACCCGTGGAGAATTGAAGGAAGACTCAGGCTTACCTTATGACCATAACCTCCCTGAGTCCTGCCTGCCAGACAAAAAGGTTGCAGGAACTCCTTTCCCGCCTGTCTTCTCTATCTTCTTCTTAACAAGGTCGCCAGCTGGGTATTATATCTGCACCCCAGCAATGCAGTTCAGTGGGTATATTATATATTGTTTGTAGCCAGAAGATTGCTACTCCCATAGATCTGCTACTAGACTGTTGGCCCAGGGTACTCTCCCAGGAAGGTCTGTGTGGCTTTACCTCTCTCTAGCCACCACGTTACTAGTTGCCACCATTCAGGCACTGATACTGATCGGATGGCTAAGGGTACACTTTTATATAAGTCTGTGCTGTTTTTTTCCCACTCTCCAGGCAATAAGAACCTCTATAGAGAACGTAGTGTTCCCTAGGTGGAACTATAATAACCTTCGTGTATGCTCATAGAGAAATATTGTAATGGAGGCACACTTAAACACAGTGATAAAATGTGTGAATTTACTGACGCAAATTACATGAACACACATACAATCACAAGTAATACATGAATATGAAAATAAGGATAATAAGACTGGAGATCGTCAGCCTCTTCTTCCACGACCTCCAACACTCCTTCAACTGGGCAGAAAGACAGGAGTCCCACACTCTCTCACAGGAGGGACTCTTCTTCACTGTCCTGCCATCCATACACACTGTCCCCTCTGACAGTCCTGGACACAAGCTGCCTTGCAGCCTATTCTACTACTAAAGTATTAATGTCCTATTGCCACATACATAAGTGAATATTGTGGCCTAACTAGCCTACTCACACAATGGGTAATGGGAGGGAAAATGATCTACCTTACATTCCTGGCTCACGACGCCTGTCCCTCGATGGTGTGAGGTTCCCATGCTTCCTGAGTCGATCCTTGACGATCCAGGAACGTTCCACAGGTCCTCAGGTGTCGTGAAGCCTTCGTGATCTCGCCGTTCCAATCCCTGAGATTCAGCTACCCCAATCCTGGTTCATCGATGGGCACTGAGCAAATCACTATTTTCCCACACTCGCCCCTTCCACAAGGCGTTGCTCCTTGTCCTAGAAACAGTGTCGTCCTTCCAAAACCCTCAGTGGATGTGACCCGGTCACAGCTAGGCCTGCCCGCCACACCTTTCCAGGCCCTCAACGTCCAGCGTCGCCGCCCAGCGTCGTCGCCGAACATTTTCCAAGTTTGGCACTCTTTTGCTCAATAAACTTGGTTCCTTTTTGCTTCCCAGAAGCGCGGGGTCTCCAATACATAAGATGGACTGCAAAAGCCAGCTCTAATCCACTAAGAAAGGCTTGAAGAGCCTCAAATCCTTGAGAGCTGACCGAGGTGCGTCCTCTTGCCTTCACGGTCAGGTCAACTCTGGCGTTGTCGCCGCCCGGGGCACTCGGTGACGTCACGGCGGGCCCTAATTGGTCGCCCGCGACCTAAGTCAGCCAATCCGCGATCGGCTAGAGTCCCTTCCAAAACGTCATATCTGCAGTAGGGGATACTCTTTCATTTTATATTAGGGCGCTATTTTCCCTTACTTACAACTTATAATGCAACTTTCTTCCTTAACTGGCAGTCGGTCTGGTCGCCACATATATCAATAGACTCCCTGAACCTCAGAGAATCAGTTGGGAGAGCTGATATGACTCTTAAAGTAGGCAAACGAAAGAAATAGGAGAGGGCACCGTAACAATGTATATATGTATATATATAAATATATGTATATATATAAATATATAATATATATATATATATATATATATATATATATATATATATATATATATATATATATATATATATATATATATATATATATATATATATATATATATACATACATATATATATATATATATATATATATATATATATATATATATACATATATATACATATATATATATAAAATATATATATATACATATATATATATATAAAATATATATATATAAATATATATATATAATTATATATATATATATATATAAATATATATATATATAAATATATATATATATATATATATATATATATATATATATATATATATATATATATATATATATATATATATATAAGTGTATACTGGCAGCAGGTTTTCTTTTAAACATGTCTCATTGAATATGTCCGCATATTCTGTATTTACAATCTTTTGATTTAGGGCTTCTATCCCTCTAACTAATTTCTTAGCATCAGGGCTTAGCTGAAAGAGGAGTTCTCCAAAACTCATTTTCGTAATTTCAAGGTGAAGAAAAGAAGTGAATTACTATAGAATGTATTACACTTATATATACAATTTTCACATCGTTTCGAACCTCCATGGTTCATTCTCAAGTGAAAACGATTTTCAGAACTGGTTTATTTATACCCGCACTGGGTCAGGTGATAAGACAATAAAAGTGAAAACATGGGGGGATACATAAGAGATAAATGGGGGGTGAAGCACATAAGAACATAAGAATAGAGGTAACTGCGGAAGGCCTATTGGCCCATACGAAGCAGCTCCAATCTACATACAAAGATTAATCAGGTGTAATTGGCCTGTTATGTTGAACAGTGTCTTCTGTGTTGGCATCGTTATGTTCTGGTCTTGTCATTACTATCATGGTGGGTAGAGTAAATAGTTCCGTGATTTGGGTGTTCATGGTAGGTTGTTCTATTCTTATGTGAATTGCTTCAAGAATTTGTAATCTTCTTGCATCTTGGGTTTTGTCTATAATACAGTTATTTTTGTTCAACATTTCTCTTGTTAGAGTAATGTCATAGGCTTGTCTTTCAAACTCGCAAACATGTGATTCCTGGGGGCACTGGATTGAAGATGGCATGTCAAACGCCTCGTCAGCTTGGTCGACGTCATACCTTTGTACTTAGATTGAAGGTTACATCCTTCGTGGGGGCAAGTGTACATGTATACAACGCTTGACTGCTGTAGAGGGTTCTCCGTCGGACAAAAATCAGAAGATACAATTGACGATTTACTATAAAACCAAAAAAACGCCCAACCTACTCATGAGAAACTCTTCAGACACAAAGCAGAACGCTTTAAAAGAGACCAACGTCGTCTATGCCTTCAAATGCCCTCTTTGGGACTGTAAGGCTCAAAGAACTCAGTATATAGGCAAGACAACAACATCTCTTTCCAGGCGATTAACGATGCATAAGCAACAGGGCTCCATTAAGGAACATATAATCTCTTCCCACATCCAAACCATTACCAGAGAAGTCTTAACAAGAAACACAGAAATCATCGATAGATACAGCGATAGCAGGCGGCTTGATATCTGCGAGGCACTACACATCAAGAAGTCGACACCAGCAATCAACAGCCAATTGACGCACAACTATATTCTACTCACTTCAAGACTCCGCACCAATATAGAAGCATCAAGAAATATGGGCCAATAAGCTCTCTGCAGTTACTTCCATTCTTCCCTTTAACTTACCCAATATTATACCCATTGTTTCGTGTTCTATCTTGTATTGAAAGTTTTGTTTTCACCTCAATCAAAACTGTTGTAACATATCACCTCACCCAAAATGCAGGTATATAAAATGAAAGCCGTTTAAATTATAGCATAACTCTGTTAAGTGTTTGCAGGTTATAGGTGTGTGTGTGTGTGTAAACTAAAGTCTTTGAAAATGTAATAAGTTATTACGAAACGCGTTCATGTGTCACATCAGACTAGAAATAAAAATGAATTTTGGAGAATTGATTTTTCCATTACTATCGACAGTGAAAAGAAACATAAGAAATATTGAGAAAATTCGTGTTAGAATTGTTAATCTTACTTAATCGGTCATATTTAATAATATATATATATATATATATATATATATATATATATATATATATATATATATATATATATATATATATATATATATATATTATTACATATATATTTAATAAGTTGGGGTCTAAGCTAATCGAAACACCTAGAGACCCTAGAGCTGCCAGTTTTCTTTTTCAGCGCCTTAGTGTGGCAATCCAGAGAGGAAATGCTCACTGCATCCATGGTTCCTGTCTGCCATCTGAGGAGCTGGAGGAGCTATTCAACTTGTGACAAGCATCCGTGTACCCTGCATGTAATCAATATTGTAACTTTTTTTTGTGAAATGACATTTTCAAATAAAGTTAGATATATATACACACATACCAAAAGAGTAGAGGTGGTGGGAGCGAAAATATCAAAGTGTTCAGTGAGGATCCACAAGGTCTTCTCTGAGTATTCTTTATTTTCTTCTCTGAGGCTATGGGTCCCTACTTAAGTATATATATATATATATATATATATATATATATATATATATATATATATATATATATATATATATATATATATATATATATATATATATATACTGCCAAAACTAGTACGCCTTAACCCACTACACCACTCAGACCCTTAAAAGAAGTAGAGACTTCGAGGTATATATACACCTCAAATATCCCCACTTCCCAAGGGCACCAGAATAGTGAGGGGTTACTATACGTTTTTCATCAAGCAACTGTTAATGTGGGAGATATATAGGTAATACATATACCTCGAAGTCTCTACTTCTTTTAAGGGTCTGAGTGGTGTAGTGGGTTAAGGCGTACTAGTTATGGCAGCTACTGGAAGGTAGTTGTGTTTTCTGGGCTCGAGGCCCACTGGTGGGTGTTGTCCAAAGATTATATATATATATATATATATATATAATTGTACCTAGTAACCAGAACTTCGTACTCGGCCTACTATGTAAGACCCGATTTGCCTAATAGGCCTAGTTTTTCTGAATCTATATATTTTTCAATTTTTTTTCTTATGAAATGATAAATCTCTCCAATTCATTATATATAGGTTAATTTTTTTACATTTGAGATAAAACTAACATAGATATATGACCGAACCTAACCAATGCTACCTAACCTAACCTAACTTACCTTAACATAACCAAAACTAACACAAATAAGTTAAAAAACTTTGTTCCTAATATAATATAATAATAATAATTCCAATGAACTAATTAGAAACAATTTATTGAAAATAAAGAAAACTACTCAGCCTATTAGGCAAATCGGGCCTTGCATAATAGGCCGAGAAGTGCGTTCTGGCTACTAGGTACAACATATAAATATATATGTCGTACCTAGTAGCCAGAATGCAGTTTTTGGCCTATTATGCAAGGCTCGATTTGCCTAATAAGCCAAGTTTTCCAGAATTTCAATATTTTTCTCATTTTTTCTTATGAAATGAAAAAGCTATTTATTTCATTATGTATGTTATTTTTATTTTTAATCAGTTACAACTATCGTAGATATATGACCGAAGCTAACCAACCCTACCTAACCTAACCTAACCTATCTTAACCTAACGTAAACTAACATAACTATGTCAATAATTTATGTTCTCAAAATGAAATAATAAAAATATTTAAAATAAACCAACTGGAAACAATTTATTGAAAATAAATTAAATCACTCGGCCTATTAGGCAAATCGGTCCTTGCATAGTAGGCCGAGAAGTGCGTTCTGGCTACTAGGCACGACATTATATATATATATATAATGTCGTACCTAGTAGCCAGAACGCACTTGTCAGCGTACTATGCAAAGCCCGATTTGCCTAATAAGACAAGTAAGTAATTATCAATAGAAGGCACCAAACCGGGAAGGCTATGTAGCACCAACAAATGCGCAAAATAATCAGAGGGCGCTAAATATCACCAAGGATGCCAATACGAGAACAAAAACGGATAAGGCGAACGATATCAAAAGTATCCGAGTCACCAAGAATTCTATTGAGGGACTGGTGACCGCGATGGGCAGTCAGAAAGTAAGACACACGCTCGTCCTGGAAGTCAGGACATTCAAGAAGGACATGCACGACCGTAAGAGGAACAATGCAACTAGGACAATAAGGAGCAGGGCTGCGCTCCATCAAGTGACCATGGGTTAAGCGAGTATGGCCAATGCGCAACCTCGCCAGAGCTGTTTCCCACCGCCGGTTACGGTGGAAGGAGGACGGCAACGAGGATACACAACATTTAAAAGTACGTAGTTTGTTACCAGTAACAGACAACCAAGAAGCCTGCCAACGGGTAAGGATGGAGGAATGGATAACCGGGTAAAAGTCGAAATACCTTTACGAGAGATGGGACAAGAGCGGACAGCTTCCTTGGCGGCAGCATCTGCACGCTCATTTAAAGACACACCAATATGGCTGGGAACCCAACAAAACTCAACCGACTTAAATTTTTTGTGAACAAGAAACAGCCAATGCTGGATCTCGACAACTACTGGATGAACCGGATTAAAGGACCCGAGAGCCATGAGGGCACTACGAGAGTCAACAACAACTACAAAGGAAGACTGACAACGAGAAAGCAGGAGACGAAGAGCATAGAGAATAGCATAAAGCTCCACTGTAAAGATGCTAGTCTCCGGAGGTAAGTGACACATATAAGTGCGATCAGGAAAAACAACAGAGTAGCCAACACCGTCCGCAGACTTAGACCCATCGGTGAAGACAGAAACGGAGCGGGAGTGAGAAGAAAAGTGCTCAAGGAAAAGGCGTTTTAGAACCGTAGGAGGGGTAAAAGATTTAGTGATACGGGTCAAGGATGTACAAAACCGCGGAAGAGGGACTCTCCACGAGGGCAAAGAAGGAACAACACGAGGAGAAACATTAGAAATACGAACGGAAAGAGAGTCCTTTAGGCGAGATAACCGGACAGAAAGAGGGAGGTGGTGAAGAGGAACAGGAACTGCAGGAGGGGTAAAAGTTAAAGCACGACAGAATCGAGAGGAAGGATGTTGTAAGGACCGCGCAAGATAGCGAAGACAGTAGCGATCACGGCGGTCTTGGAGAGACAGGAAGCAAGTGTCAACATACAAGCTAAGGACGGGAGTCGAACGAAAGGCACCAGAACTGAGGCGCAACCCAGTATGGTGCAAATCATCAAGACGGCGAAGAGTAGAAGGAGAAGCAGACGAGTAAGCAGGGCAACCATAATCGAGCTTAGACAGGACGAGAGAGGAATGTAAAGCAAGGAGAGTGCGCCTATCTGCCCCCCAAGAAGTATGGGACAAGACCCGAATGAAGGTAAAGGGCCTTAGAGCACTCAACACGGAGGTAAGAGATATGGGCAGACCAAGACAAACGAGTGTCAAGGAATAACCCCAAAAGCTTCGCGGAATCTTTGTACTCAAGAGGATGACCATAAAGTGACAATGAGGGACGAAGAACGACCCGTTTCCGTGTAAAAGTCATGGCACAAGTCTTAGAAGTAGAGAACTTGAAGCCATGATCGGTGGCCCAAGATGACACGGCATCAATTGCAAGTTGAAGCCGGCGCTGAAGGAGAGGCGAATCATCACCCTGACAGCAAAGGGTAAGATCATCGACATAGAGAGCAGAGAAGACACCTGAAGGAAGAGAGGAAAGAAGACCATTGAGGGCAACCAGAAAAAGAGTAGTGCTCAGAACACTACCCTGGGGCACACCTTCGTATTGCTGAAAAGAGGCAGAGAGAGCGGTACCAAGGCGCACCCGAAAGGAACGACGAGAGAGGAAGCTGCGAAGAAAGAGGGTGAGATGACCACGAAGGCCAAAAGAATGAAGTTGAGATAGAATATGATACCGCCAAGTGGTGTCGTAAGCCTTTTCCAGGTCAAAAAGGACGGCAACAACGGAGGTCTTCGCAGCAAAGGCAGTACGAATATAGACCTCCACGTTCACCATGACATCTGTCGTGCTGCAGCACTTGCGGAAACCAAATTGAGAAGGGGAGAGGAGGTGATGGTGTTCCAGGAACCACATCAGACGAACGTTAACGATACGTTCAAAGAGTTTGCAGACACAACTTGTGAGGGCAATAGGGTGAAAGTCCTTAGGGGAAGTAACCAGAGACCCCGGTTTGCGAAAAAGGAGGACAACGGCATCGAGCCAGTCCTCAGGGACTGACGACGACTCCCAGATCCGATTATACAGACTCAGTAAATACTGAGACGTGCACGGAGGGAGATGGTGAAGCATCTCATAATGAATACCATTGGGGCCCGCCGCCATAGAACCGCAGAGGGCCAGGGTAGAACGAAGTTCAGAGAGAGAGAACGGATCATTATAGGGAAGCTGAAGACGAGTGCAGAAATCTAAAGGACGAGACTCAAGGACAGGTTTACGAAGAAGGAAAGATTGGGGAAGATGAAGACCAGAGCTAACAGAAGAAAAGTGGGAACCCAGTAAAGAAGCGACCTGCAACGAGTCCACCACAAGAGTATCATGGAGGTGAAGGACCGGTGAAACATCGGGAATGAATTTACCCGCTATCTTGCGGATACGCTTCCAGATCTGGGGCAGAGGAGTTTCGGACATATTTGTTGAGGCATAAGATGCCCAACATTCACGTTTAGCCGTACGGATGGCCCTACGAACCACCTAACTCGTTTTCCGAAAGAAAAGAAAAGAATCGGTCGTCTGCCTACGGCGGTGCCTCTTCCAGGCTGCACGCTTACAGCGGACAGCCCGAGCACAGTCCGCATTCCACCAGGGAACCCACTTCCGTGGACCCCGAGAGGAAGAGCGAGGAATAGAGCGGAGGGCAGCGTTGAAGACAGTGTCATGAAAAAGGAGGAGAGCGCGAGAGAGAGGCAGAAGGGAGAGGTCAGAGAGAGTAGCACTGAGGGTAAATAGGGTCCAGTCCGCCTTAGCAAACTGCCACCTAGGGAAAAGAGAGGGAAGGGCGAAAAGAGAAAAAGGAAACAAGGATGGGGAAATAATCACATTCATGGAGGTCATCAAGAACCTGCCACGTGAAATCTAAGTAAAGAGAAGAAGAGCAGAGAGAAAGATCAAGACAAGAAAGGGTGCGAGTCCGAGAGTACAAATGAGTGGGCTCACCAGAATTCAAAAGAGACAGGGAAGAAGAGAAGAGAAACGGCTCAAGAAGGCGACCCCGGGTATTTGTCAGAACGTCACCCCAAAGAGAATGACGTCAATTGAAGTCACCCAGCAGAAGCACAGGCTCCGGCAAGGAGTCTAGAAGGTGTTTCATATCAGGAAGAGAAAGCGGGACACTCGGGGGGAGATAAATGGAACAAACTGTGTACCATTTCCCCACATAGATTCGAGCAGCAGAACAATGGAGAGGCGAAGGAAAAAGTATAGGAACAAAGGGAACATCAGCACGAATCAAGAGAGCAGAAGAATTAGAAGCCCCAGCAACGGCTTGGGGGGGGGGGGAGAGAAAGGAATAGCCACGAAAACGACCAGGACGAGCACCAAGCATCGGCTCCTGGAGACAGACACTAAGGGGAGAAAATCGCGCAATCAGAAGTTGGAGTTCGAGGAAATTGGCGTAATAACCTCGAACGTTCCATTGAAGAATAGACATCGACGAGAAGAGAAAGGACAAAAACAGAGAACAAGGAAGAATCAAAGGCGAAAGAGCAACAGAGCACGTTAAAGAATATCAGGGTCAGCAAAGTCAGGGTTAGGGGGCATGGGTAAACTGAGCAAAGACGGAGGGAAGGAGGCGGGAGAACAGACCAGAGGTGGGCGGGCGGGGTCCGGAGGAGGAAGAGGAGGAGACAACGGAGGGGAGCAGTCAAGGACAGCAGCAGGAAGAGGGGGGGTAGAAAGAGGGGAGCACACCTCAGCAAGGGCAGCAACCGAGAGGGAAGCGGGGGGCTAAAGAAACCTCCATAGCAGGAACAGGGGGCGCAACCACCGAAATGGGAGGGGAAGGAGCGAGAGAGGCAGAAGTAGGGGCCAAGGAAGAAAGCGAAACATTCTTACCCACCGGGGAGGAGGAAGGAGAGGAGCCAGGCTTATGGTTCTGACTGAAAGAGACAGGTGTCCAAGCAACCACGTACTGGGCAACGGATTCTAGGGTCTCAACAGGAGAAGCTGAACGAGAGCACACATGAAGGCCATTTGGAGAGCGATGGACATCAGTCCGCACCGACAGGCGGCGGGGAGAGTCAAGAGACGGAGGGGAAGGATGGGAAGGAGGAACGGAGGGAGACGAGGAAGAAGATACAGGAGACACGACAGATTGGGTAGAAAGAAGGGGACCCAGACAGAGGACCAGGAGGTGGATCCTTCGGAAGAGAACCCAAAGGAACAGAGGAGGGGGCAGTGGGCGTATCAGGGTCCAAGGCCTGGAAATGGTTGTGAGTCTGAGGAAGGTGGGAAGGACGAGGAGAGGAAGAGCGCAACACACGAGCATAAGAGATATTAGCATTAGGCGGGAGCCGGCGAACCTGGCGTCTCGCCTCAGGAAAAGATAAACGCTCCCGGTGCTTCAAGTTGAGGACGGCTGCCTCAAGCTTGTAATGGACACACGCACGGGAGAAGGTAGGATGGGCCTCACCGCAGTTGAGGCAACGAGCCTGGGGAGAAGTGCACTCTGACTTAGAGTGACCTTCGCCACCACACAAAGGACAGAGAGAGACAGTCCCGGAGCAGCGGAGGGCACCATGCCCAAACCTCCAGCACTTGTTACAGAGCTGAGGAGAAAGAATGTACTCCTGGACAGAGCACCTGGCACCAGCAAGAATGACAGAGGGTGGAAGGGTCCTACCATCAAAGGTAATCTTCACAACCCGGAGGGGTTGACGGCGACTACCACGAGGGGGACGAGTAAACGTGTCCACCTGGAGAATTGAATGGCCCTGGGCAGCAAGGATATGTCGAATATCGTCGTGGCAGTCGCGCAGGTCCCGAACACCGGTCGCAACATGGGGCGGGAGCAGAATAGTGCCAGCACTGGCATTCAACTGAGCGTTCTTCTAGACCCGAACAGGGGTCTCGCCAAGGCAGGATAAGGCAGCCAAGCGGGAAGCAGCATCCTGAGAAGGAGCAGCAGCAACACGTGTACCTAGACGAGTGGGGTTGAAAGTAATGGAGGCATCCACGGAATCAACGAGATGTCGATGGAGGGAGAAATCGTCAGGAGGCGCAGAATCAAGAGGGAGGAGATCAAAATATTTGGCCCACGAAGCGGGACCAAACAAGGCCTGATAGGTAGCAGAACCGGAAGGAATCGAGCGAGGGCGGCTATGACGAAGATGGCGGTGAGAACCCCCAGAGAGAGAGGGGTTAAAAGGCGCAGTAGTTACAACTAGAGATGGAGCCGCGCCAGGGGACGAGGTAGTCACCACTGGGGGCTTGGGGCTCGACCCAACCACAGAGGAGGGAGGGGAGCCAGGGGAAGGAATCAGAGAGGCCAAAGGAGGAGCAAGGTCGGGGCCAATGCAGCAGAGGCTACAGAGTCCGGTTTTCCAACACAGACCGACTCGGGGGCTTGGTCGCCCACCCCACGAGCCTGAGAAGGTAAAGCAGAAACAATCGAAACAGGGGTTATCATCACACCGAAAAGGAATATTCATTCACGAATGTGCCCCCACACCCACCATGGAGCCACAATTAGAGGCAGGACACCCAACAAGAAGCTATCGCCGATCATGCCGGGGCCTCCCTGGGTGCGTCGTGAGTATACGCCCCACAAACGCCACCTTAAGAACCAACAGTCCGTCGAGATCTGATTCAGTGACGAAAGGGGGATTGACAATAAAAGGTTTCCCTCGCTCTCGACGTCGGGTACTACAGTTCTACGGGTGCAAGAATATGTCTCCTCAAGCACCCGGGCATCAAAATAGAAGA
>NC_091224.1:11437574-11622574 GCF_040958095.1 Procambarus clarkii | reverse complement strand
CACGAAACAATGGATATTGAATAGAAGTGTTTGTAGAAAGCCTATTGGTCCATATTTCTTGATGCTTCTATATTGGAGCGGAGTCTTGAGGTGGGTAGAATATAGTTGTGCAATAATTGGCTGTTGATTGCTGGTGTTGACTTCTTGATGTGTAGTGCCTCGCAAACGTCGAGCCGCCTGCTATCGCTGTATCTATCGATGATTTCTGTGTTGTTTACTAGGATTTCTCTGGCGATGGTTTGGTTATGGGAAGAGATTATATGTTCCTTAATGGAGCCCTGTTGTTTATGCATCGTTAAACGCCTAGAAAGAGATGTTGTTGTCTTGCCTATATACTGGGTTTTTTGGAGCTTACAGTCCCCAAGTGGGCATTTGAAGGCATAGACGACGTTAGTCTCTTTTAAAGCGTTCTGTTTCGTGTCTGGAGAGTTTCTCATGAGTAGGCTGGCCGTTTTTCTGGTTTTATAGTAAATCGTCAGTTGTATCCTCTGATTTTTGTCTGTAGGGATAACGTTTCTATTAACAATATCTTTCAGGACCCTTTCCTCTGTTTTATGAGCTGTGGAAAAGAAGTTCCTGTAAAATAGTCTAATAGGGGGTATAGGTGTTGTGTTAGTTGTCTCTTCGGAGGTTGCATGGCTTTTCACTTTCCTTCTTATGATGTCTTCGATGAAACCATTGGAGAAGCCGTTATTGACTAGAACCTGCCTTACCCTACAGAGTTCTTCGTCGACTTGCTTCCATTCTGAGCTGTGGCTGAGAGCACGGTCGACGTATGCGTTAACAACACTCCTCTTGTACCTGTCAGGGCAGTCGCTGTTGGCATTTAGGCACATTCCTATGTTTGTTTCCTTTGTGTAGACTGCAGTGTGGAAACCTCCACCCTTTTCCATGACTGTTACATCTAGAAAAGGCAGCTTCCCATCCTTTTCCGTCTCGTAAGTGAAACGCAGCACGGAACTCTGCTCAAATGCCTCCTTCAGCTCCTGCAGATGTCTGACATCAGGTACCTGTGTAAAAATGTCGTCAACATACCTGCAGTATATGGCCGGTTTCAAGTTCATGTCGACTAAGACTTTTTGCTCGATGGTACCCATGTAGAAGTTTGCAAACAGGACACCTAGGGGAGAACCCATAGCGACCCCATCTACTTGCTTATACATGTGCCCATCCGGGCTCAAGAAGGGTGCCTCTTTAGTACAAGCTTGGAGTAGTTTCCTCAGAATACTTTCTGGCATGTCAAGAGGAGTACAGGCTGGATCACGATACACTCTGTCGGCTATCATTCCGATTGTCTCGTCCACAGGTACGTTGGTAAACAGCGATTCTACGTCCAACGAGGCTCTTATCCCTGTGGCCCGTGCGCCCCGCAGTAAGTCCACAAATTCCTTTGGAGACTTCAGGCTGAAGGCGCAAGGAACATAAGGAGTCAGCAGGCCGTTGAGTCGCTTCGCCAATCTGTACCTGGGTGTGGGTATCTGGCTAATGATTGGCCGAAACAAGGATTATCAAGAAACTAACAACATTATATGGAGGACCTATGGCAATTCCACGACCAAGAGATGGCTTCCTGAACCTTGCAGGAATTAACCTCACTGAGGACCAAGTCACTCTCCTAAATCTGGGCATAAACTGTCATGTTATGTCCAGACCGAGTGAAATGGCCAACTACAGAAGCACCATACTGTCCCCCGAGCTTAGAGCGGCAGCTAAAAGCCTTCGTGAGAACAAGGAGATAGTTGTCAGGAGAGGTGACAAGTCGCCAATATATGTCATTCTTAAAAAAGACGAATATCTGGCGAAAATGAACATCATACTCTCTGACCAAACTAAGTTCCAAAGGGTAACGAAGGACACTACAGCCGAATTAAAAGCAAAGGTCAACAAACTGATCGAAACTGTGAACGCCAAGAAATCCGGACTCCACCTGCCAAAGATCATTGGGGAATATAAACCTGGATATGCGTATGGAAATGTCAAGACGCACAAGCCTGGAAACCCACTTCGGCCAATCATTAGCCAGATACCCACACCCACGTACAGATTGGCGAAGCGACTCAACGGCCTGCTGACTCCTTATGTTCCTTGCGCCTTCAGCCTGAAGTCTCCAAAGGAATTTGTGGACTTACTGCGGGGCGCACGGGCCACAGGGATAAGAGCCTCGTTGGACGTAGAATCGCTGTTTACCAACGTACCTGTGGACGAGACAATCGGAATGATAGCCGACAGAGTGTATCGTGATCCAGCCTGTACTCCTCTTGACATGCCAGAAAGTATTCTGAGGAAACTACTCCAAGCTTGTACTAAAGAGGCACCCTTCTTGAGCCCGGATGGGCACATGTATAAGCAAGTAGATGGGGTCGCTATGGGTTCTCCCCTAGGTGTCCTGTTTGCAAACTTCTACATGGGTACCATCGAGCAAAAAGTCTTAGTCGACATGAACTTGAAACCGGCCATATACTGCAGGTATGTTGACGACATTTTTACACAGGTACCTGATGTCAGACATCTGCAGGAGCTGAAGGAGGCATTTGAGCAGAGTTCCGTGCTGCGTTTCACTTACGAGACGGAAAAGGATGGGAAGCTGCCTTTTCTAGATGTAACAGTCATGGAAAAGGGCGGAGGTTTCCACACTGCAGTCTACACAAAGGAAACAAACATAGGAATGTGCCTAAATGCCAACAGCGACTGCCCTGACAGGTACAAGAGGAGTGTTGTTAACGCATACGTCGACCGTGCTCTCAGCCACAGCTCAGAATGGAAGCAAGTCGACGAAGAACTCTGTAGGGTAAGGCAGGTTCTAGTCAATAACGGCTTCTCCAATGGTTTCATCGAAGACATCATAAGAAGGAAAGTGAAAAGCCATGCAACCTCCGAAGAGACAACTAACACAACACCTATACCCCCTATTAGACTATTTTACAGGAACTTCTTTTCCACAGCTCATAAAACAGAGGAAAGGGTCCTGAAAGATATTGTTAATAGAAACGTTATCCCTACAGACAAAAATCAGAGGATACAACTGACGATTTACTATAAAACCAGAAAAACGGCCAGCCTACTCATGAGAAACTCTCCAGACACGAAACAGAACGCTTTAAAAGAGACTAACGTCGTCTATGCCTTCAAATGCCCACTTGGGGACTGTAAGCTCCAAAAAACCCAGTATATAGGCAAGACAACAACATCTCTTTCTAGGCGTTTAACGATGCATAAACAACAGGGCTCCATTAAGGAACATATAATCTCTTCCCATAACCAAACCATCGCCAGAGAAATCCTAGTAAACAACACAGAAATCATCGATAGATACAGCGATAGCAGGCGGCTCGACGTTTGCGAGGCACTACACATCAAGAAGTCAACACCAGCAATCAACAGCCAATTATTGCACAACTATATTCTACCCACCTCAAGACTCCGCTCCAATATAGAAGCATCAAGAAATATGGACCAATAGGCTTTCTACAAACACTTCTATTCAATATCCATTGTTTCGTGTTCTGTCTTGTGTTGATACTTTTAATACCCTATTAATATCCTCTAATGCCACATCATCCTTCTCACCTTACTCAAATGTAATGCCACATCACCCTTCCCACCTCACTCAAATGTAGATATAAAATCAGGGAAACGCAAGTTCTAATCAGTTGTGTATTTGTGAAGTCTTTGAAAATGTAATAAGTTTTACGAAACGCGCCCGTGTCGCGTCAGACTAGAAATAAAAATGAATTTTGGAGAAGTGATTTTTGATTTACCTCCAACAGTGAAGCATAATGTACGAAAGATTGAGAAAATTCGTGTTAGAATTATTAATCTTACTTTTTCGGTCATATTTAATAAAATATGTCTACAGGAAAGACTGCTACCAAAATATACTAATATATATATATATATATATATATATATATATATATATATATATATATATATATATATATATATATATATTATATATATATATATATATATTATATATATATATATATATATATATATATATATATATATATATATATATATATATATATATATATATATATATATATATATATATATATATATATATATATAATGTCGTACCTAATAGCCAGAACACACTTTTTGGCCTACTATGCAAGGCCCGATTTGCCTAATAAGCCAAGTTTTCCTGAATTAATATATTTTCTCTAATGTTTTTCTTATGAAATGATAAAGCAACCCATTTCATTATGTATGAGGTCAATTTTTTTTTAATGGAGTTAAAATTAACGTAGATATATGACCGAACCTAACCAACCCTACCTAACCTAACCTATCTTTATAGGTTAGGTTAGGTTAGGTTAGGTAGCCGAAAATGTTAGGTTAGGTTAGGTTAGGTAGGTTAGGTAGTCGAAAAACAATTAATTCATTAAAACTTGGCTTATTAGGCAAATCAGTCCTTGCATAGTAGGCTGAGAAGTGCATTCTGGCTACTAGGTACGACATATATATATATATATATATATATATATATATATATATATATATATATATATATATATATATATATATATATATATATATATATATATATGCAATTGACGATCACAAAACACTGATCATTTGATGCGGAAAATCCACAGAGAAATATGAAATGAGGTGAACGTTTCGGCTTGTTAAAGCCTATGTCAACACCAGACTGACTAAGGAGAAGGGAGAAGGGGGGAGGATATATAGGCCGACACCTGACCAACCCATCCCTAGGGTTGGTCAGGTGTAAATAACCAAAAACAGGTATAGCTTAGCTTAGAATGGTCAAAGAGGATTAAGCGGTCAGAGTAAGTAAGTAATTATCAAAAGAAGGCACCAAACCGGGAAGGCTATGTAGCACCATCAAATACGCAAAATAATCAGAGGGCGCTAAATATCACCAAGGATGCCAATACGAGAACAAAAACGCATAAGGCGAACGATATCAAAAGTATCCGAGTCACCAAGAATTCTATCGAGGGACAGGTGACCGCGAGGGGCGGTCGGAAAGCAAGACACACGCTCGTCCTGGAAGTCAGGACATTCAAGAAGGACATGCACGACCGTAAGAGGGACAATGCAACTAGGACAATAAGGAGCAGGGCGGCGCTCCATCAAGTGACCATGGGTTAAGCGAGTATGGCCAATATGCAACCTCGCCAGAGCTGTTTCCCACCGCCGGTTACGGTGGAAGGAGGACGGCCACGAGGAAACACAACATTTAAGAGTACGTAGCTTGTTACCAGTAACAGACAACCAAGAAGCCTGCCAACGGGTAAGGACTGAGGAATGGATAACCGGGTAAAAGTCGGAATACGGAATGCCTTTACGAGAGATGGGACAAGAGCGGACAGCTTCCTTAGCGGCAGCATCCGCACGCTCATTTAAAGACACGCCAATATGGCTGGGAACCCAACAAAACTCAACCGACTTAAATTTACTGTGAACGAGAAACAGCCAATGCTGGATCTCGACAACTACTGGATGAACTGGATTAAAGCACCCGAGAGCCATGAGGGCACTACGAGAGTCAACAACAACCACAAAGGAAGACTGACAACGAGAAAGCAGGAGACGAAGAGCATAGAGAATAGCATAAAGTTCCGCTGTAAAGATGCTAGTCTCCGGAGGCAAGCGACACATATAAGTGCGATCAGGAAAAACAACAGAGTAGCCAACACCGTCCGCTGACTTAGACCCATCGGTGAAGACAGAAACGGGGCGGGAGTGAGAAGAAAAGTGCTCGAGGAAAAGGCGTTTTAGAACCGTAGGAGGGGTAAAAGCTTTAGTGATACGAGTCAAGGATGTACAAAACCGCGGAAGAGGGACCCTCCACGGGGGCAAAGAAGGAACAACACGAGGAGAAACATCAGAAATACGAACGGAAAGAGAATCCTGTAGGCGAGATAACCGGACAGAAAGAGGGAGGTGGTGAAGAGGAACAGGAACTGCAGGAGGGGTAAAAGTTAAAGCACGACAGAGGCGAGAGGAAGGATGTTGCAAGGACCGCGCAAGATAGCGAAGACAGTAGCGATCACGGCGGTCCTGGAGAGACAGGAAGCCAGTGTCAACATACAAGCTAAGGACGGGAGTCGAACGAAAGGCACCAGAACTGAGGCGCAACCCAGTATGGTGCAAAGCATCAAGACGGCGAAGAGTAGAAGGAGAAGCAGACGAGTAAGCAGGGCAACCATAATCGAGCTTAGACAGGACGAGAGAGGAATGTAAAGCAAGGAGAGTGCGCCTATCTGCCCCCCAAGAAGTATGGGACAAGACCCGAAGGAGGGTAAGGGCCTTAGAGCACTCAACACGGAGGTAAGAGATATGGGGAGACCAAGACAAACGAGTGTCAAGGAATAACCCCAAAAGCTTCGCGGAATCTTTGTATTCAAGGGGATGACCATAAAGTGACAAAGAGGGACGAAGAACAACCCGTTTCCGCGTAAAAGTCATGGCACAAGTCTTAGAAGTAGAGAACTTGAAGCCATGACCTGTGGCCCAAGACGACACGGCATCAATTGCAAGTTGAAGCCGGCGTTGAAGGAGAGGCGAATCATCACCCTGACAACAAAGGGTAAGATCATCGACATAGAGAGCGGAGAAGACACCAGAAGGAAGAGAGGAAAGAAGACCATTGAGGGCAACCAGAAAAAGAGTAGTGCTCAGAACACTACCCTGGGGCACACCTTCGTATTGCTGAAAAGAGGGAGACAGAGCGGTACCAAGGCGCACCCGAAAGGAACGACGAGAGAGGAAGCAGCGGAGAAAGAGAGGGAGATGACCACGAAGGCCAAAAGAATGAAGTTGAGATAGGATATGATAACGCCAAGTGGTGTCGTAAGCCTTTTCTAGGTCAAAAAGGACGGCAACAACGGAGGTCTTCGCAGCAAAAGCAGTACGAATATAGACCTCCAAGTTCACCAGGACATCTGTCGTGCTGCGGCACTTGCGGAAACCAAATTGAGAAGGGGAGAGGAGGTGATGGTGTTCCAGGAACCACATCAGACGAACGTTAACCATACGTTCAAAGAGTTTGCAGACACAACTTGTGAGAGCAATAGGGCGAAAGTCCTTAGGGGAAGTACCCAGAGACCCCGGTTTGCGAACAGGGAGGACAACGGCATCGAGCCAGTCCTCAGGGACTGACGACGACTCCCAGATCCGATTATACAGACAGTAAATACTGAGACGTGCTCGGAGGGAGATGGCGAAGCATCTCATAATGAATACCATCGGAGCCCGCCGCCGTAGAACCGCAGAGGGCCAGGGCAGAACGAAGTTCAGAGAGAGAGAAGGGATCATTATAGGGAAGCTGAAGATGAGTGCAGAAATCTAAAGGACGAGACTCAAGGACAGGTTTACGAAGAAGGAAAGATTGGGGAAGATGAAGACCAGAGCTAACAGAAGAAAAGTGGGAACCCAGTTCGGAAGCGACCTGCAACGGGTCCGCCACAAGAGTATCATGGAGGTGAAGGACCGGTGAAACATCGGGAACGAACTTACCCGCTATCTTGCGGATACGCTTCCAGATCTGGGCCAGAGGGGTTTCGGACGTAATTGTCGATACATAAGATGCCCAACATTCACGTTTAGCCGTACGGATGGCCCTACGGGCCACCGCACTCGCTTTCCGAAAGAAAAGAAAAGAATCGGTCGTCTGCTTACGGCGGTGCTTCTTCCAGGCTGCACGCTTACAGCGGACAGCCCGAGCACAGTCCGCATTCCACCAGGGAACGCACTTCCGTGGACCCCGAGAGGAAGAGCGAGGAATAGAGCGGAGGGCAGCGTCGAAGACAGTGTCATGAAAAAGGAGGAGAGCGCGAGAGAGGGGCAGAAGGGAGAGGTCAGAGAGAGTAGCACTGAGGGAAAATAGGGTCCAGTCCGCCTTAGCAAACTGCCACCTAGGGAAAGAGAGGGAAGGGCGAAAAGAGAAAAAGGAAACAAGGATGGGGAAATGATCACTTCCATGGAGGTCATCAAGAACCTGCCACGTGAAATCTACGTAAAGAGAAGAAGAGCAGAGAGAAAGATCAAGACAAGAAAGGGTGCGAGTTCGAGAGTCCAAATGAGTGGGCTCACCAGAATTCAGAAGAGACAGGGAAGAAGAGAGGAGAAACGGCTCAAGGAGGCGACCCCGGGTATTCGTCAGAACGTCACCCCAAAGAGAATGACGACAATTGAAGTCACCCAGCAGGAGCACAGGCTCCGGCAAGGAGTCTAGGAGGTGTTTCAAATCATGAAGAGAGAGCGGGACACTCGGGGGGAGATAAATGGAACAAACTGTGTACCATTTCCCCACATAGATTCGAGCAGCAGAACAATGGAGAGGCGAAGGAAAAAGTATAGGAACAAAGGGAACATCAGCACGAATCAAGAGAGCAGAAGAATTAGAAGCCCCAGCAACGGCTTGGGGGGGGGGGAGAGAAAGGAATAGCCACGAAAACGACCAGGACGAGCACCAAGCATCGGCTCCTGGAGACAGACACTAAGGGGAGAAAATCGCGCAATCAGAAGTTGGAGTTCGAGGAAATTGGCGTAATAACCTCGAACGTTCCATTGAAGAATAGACATCGACGAGAAGAGAAAGGACAAAAACAGAGAACAAGGAAGAAACAAAGGCGAAAGACCAACAGAGCACGTTAAAGAATATCAGGGTCGGGATCAGGGTCAGCAAAGTCAGGGTTAGGGGGCATGGGTAAACTGAGCAAAGACGGAGGGAAGGAAACGGGAGAACAGATCAGAGGTGGGCGGGCAGGGTCCGGAGGAGGAGGAGGAGGAGGAGGAGGAGACAACGGAGAGGAGCAGTCAAGGACAGCAGCAGGAAGAGGGGGTGTAGAAAGAGAGGAGCGCACCCCAGCAAGAGCAGCAACCGAAAGGGAAGCAGGGGCCAAAGAAACCTCCATAGCAGGAACAGGGGGCGCAAGCACTGAAACGGGAGGGGAAGGAGCAACAGAGCCAGAAGGAGGAGCTGAGGAAGAAAGCGAAGCCTTCTTACCCGCCGGGGAAGAGGAAGGAGAGGAGCCAGGCTTACGCTTCTGACTTAAAGAGACCGGTGTCCCAGCAACTACGTACCGGGCAACGGATTCCAGTGTCTCAACAGGAGAAGCCGAACGAGAGCACACACGACGCCCATTAGGAGAGCGATGGACATCCGCCCGCACCGACAGGCGGCGAGGAGAGCCGATAGATGGAGGAAGAGGATGGGAAGGAGGATCGGAGGGGGACGAGGAAGAAGACACAGAAGACACGACAGACCGGGTAGAAGGAAGGGGAACCCCAGACAGAGGACCAGGAGGAGGATCCTTCGGGAGAGAACCCAAAGGGACAGAGGAGGGGGCAGTGGGCGCATCAGGGTCCAAGGCCCGGAAACGGTTGTGAGTCTGAGGAAGGCGGGAAGGACGAGGAGAGGAAGAGCGCAACACGCGAGCATAAGAGATATTAGCATAAGGCGGGAGCCGGCGAACCTGGCGCCTCGCCTCAGGAAAAGATAAACGCTCCCGGTGCTTCAAGTTGAGGACGGCTGCCTCAAGCTTGTAATGGACACACGCACGGGAGAAGGTAGGATGGGCCTCACCGCAGTTGAGGCAACGAGCCTGGGGAGAAGCGCACTCCGACTTAGAGTGACCTTCGCCACCACACAAAGGACAGAGAGAGACAGTCCCGGAGCAGCGGAGGGCACCATGCCCAAACCTCCAGCACTTGTTGCAGAGCCGAGGAGAAGGAATGTACTCCTGGACAGAGCACCTGGCACCAGCAAGAATGACAGAGGGTGGAAGGGTCCTACCATCAAAGGTAATCTTCACAACCTGGAGGGGTTGACGGCGACTACCACGAGGGGAACGAGTAAACGTGTCCACCTGGAGAATACAGTGGCCCTGGGCAGCGAGGATATGTCGAATATCGTCGTGGCAGTCGCGCAGGTCCCGAACACCGGTCGCAACATGGGGCGGGAGCAAAATAGTGCCAACACTGGCATTCAACTGAACGTTCTTCGAGACCCGAACGGGGGTCTCGCCAAGGCAGGATAAGGCAGCCAAGCGGGAAGCAGCATCCTGAGAAGGAGCAGCAACGACACGTGAACCGAGACGAGTGGGGTTGAAAGTAATGGAGGCATCCACGGAATCAATGAGATGTCGATGGAGGGAGAAATCGTCAGGAGGCGCAGAATCAAGAGGGAGGAGATCAAAATATTTGGCCCACGAAGCGGGACCAAACAAGGCTTGATAGGTAGCAGAACTGGAAGGAATCGAGCGAGGGCGGCCGTGACGAGGACGGCGGTGAGAACCCCCAGAGAGAGAGGGGTTAAAAGGCGCAGTAGTTACAACTAGAGAAGGAGCCGCGCCAGGGGACGAGGTAGTCACCACTGGGGGCTTGGGGCTCGACCCAACCACAGAGGAGGGAGGGGAGCCAGAGGAAGGAGTCAGAGAGGCCAAAGGAGGAGCAAGGTCGGGGCCCAATGCAGCGGAGGCTACAGAGCCCGGTCTTCCAATACGGACCGACTCGGGGGCTTGGTCGCCCACCCCACGAGCCTGAGAAGGTAAACCAGAAGAAGCCGAAGCAGGGGTAATCATCTTGACGAAAGAAAGAATTCACTCACGAATGTGCCCCCACACCCACCATGGAGCCACAATTAGAGGCAGGACACCCAACAAGAAGCTATCGCCGATCTTGTCGGGGCCTCCTAGGGGTGCGTCGCGAGTATACGCCCCACAAACGCCACCTTAAGAAACCGACAGTCCGTCGAGATCGGGTTCAGTGACGAAGTGGGGATTGACAATAAAAGGTTCCCCTCACTCTCGACGTTGGGTACTGCAGTTCTACGGGTGCATGAGTATGCCTCCTCAAGCACCCGGGCGTCAAAATAGGAGAAGTCCAAGGGAAGAACCAGAACGAGCAAAAGGTCGGTAGGAAACGGCAAGCAGATAGGAGAAGAGGGGGGAGAAAAGCGAAACAGAAGGAAAAGGAAAAGATGCCCAGCAGAATTGGAGAGGACGGCAGCAGGAGCACAAGGCTAGAAAAGGACAGAGGACTGTCCCAAGGAGCATCACACTCCGGCAGCCGCCCACTAAGCCCCCACACGGCGACAACGAGCTGAGCGGGGAGGGGGTTAAGCGGTCAGAGAATAAGGATGAAAGATTAAAGAAAAGCCTCATGAACACACAATATATGAATATACAATTATAATGAGACATTGCAAGCCTCTCTATCAGAGTTGTTTCTTAAACTGTTGTGTAATATTATAACTTAAAAATGGATCAAGTTTGTACATTCCAGTACTAACATTAAGAAGATTTGGACACTGACTGATTAGAGCAGACTCAAACAAATTCCCTTCCACGAAATCCCCACAATTGGTAATGCTTTTTGCCCCATTCCAGTTAATATTGTGATCGTAAAAACTCGTATGTATAGGCTTTAACAAGCCGAAACGTTCACCTCATTTCATATTTCTCTGTGGATTTTCCGCATATATATATATATATATATATATATATATATATATATATATATATATATATATATATATATATATATATATATATATATATTGTGACGATAATCTCTTTCTAGAGAGATTGAGCCTGCTCTTTCCTACCTCAAGTTACGTCCAGTTAACAAGTATAAGATGCTACATTCAAGATACGTCCACCGGTAGCACAAAACGTTTTGACCAGGAGGCAAAACATACCCAAGATCCCCCCTACTCCACACCCCCCCCCCCCCCCACGCCGGCTTGTCATCAACCAACAAACTCCCGATTCCAGCCTGCCTGTTCCTGATTGGTGACTTGCCGACCGCGCACCTGCACACTGCACCTCCGCGCCATCTACCTGAATCGACCTCGGAGCCCTGACCAGTTATCAACTTCAGAATATTCTTTGTGCCCTTAGAGTTGACATCTCTCTCTGGCATACTAAGCTCACTGGCTTGTGTACGAAGGGAGGTTTCAGCCATAGCCGATATTCTCAGCACCATTTTACCCTTTCAACTATATACTATTGTGTCTCACATTGTCTTTGCATTTATCTTTGTTATTTAATCGTACTTTTCATTCCCCTAAGATTTGTCTTTATTTTCATTTATGTTTAAAGTAAATATATTAAAGTTTCATTGTTCGTACTTTGTGTTTTACGTGTTCCTCCCTCTCACTTACCACAGACAACAGGCAAGCAGTCTATCTTTTTTTTTGTAAGTGTGACCAGGCATTGACACCTGCCATTGGAGGACTGCCGAACATCTACACTCCAACACTTTCCCGTCACAATATATATATATATATATATATATATATATATATATATATATATATATATATATATATATATATATCAACCCGTTCTCGCAAATTTAATAAGTCAATATTGACTTATTAAACATGTGCATAGGTGACATACTTAACATAATAGATACCCTTAAAAAGATTCATAGAAAACACCGACCTTACCTAACCTACTTAGTATGTTAAGATAAGCATCTTATTGCTTCGTAATTACAATTATTACCTAACCTATAATAGGTATAGGTTAAGTAATAATTGTAATTACGAAGCAATAAGATGCTTATCTTAAGATACTAACAAGGTTAGGTAAGGTCGGTGTTTTCTATGAATCTTTTTAAGGGTATCTATTATGTTTAGTATATCACCTATGCACGTAGTTAATAAGTCAATATTGACTTTACGAATTTGCGAGAACGGGTTGTATATATATATATATATATATATATATATATATATATATATATATATATATATATAAGCCTATACTTGCATAAACCACAAGTGAAGATAAACAATCTTTGGACAACACCCACCAGTGGGACTCGAACCCAGAAAGCACAACTACCTTCCAGTAGCTGGCATAACTAGTATGCTTTAACCCACTACGCCATCAGACCTTACAAAAGAAGTAGATAGTTCGAGATATATATATCTCAAACATCTCTACCTCCCGAAGGCACCAGATGAGTGAGGGGTCAGTCTGCAATTTTCGTCAAGCCACTGTCAATGTGAGAGAACTCGTGTCCAGCTTATAAGCCTATACTTGCATAAACCACAAGTGAAGATAAACAATCTTTGGACAACACCCACCAGTGGGACTCGAACCCAGAAAGCACAACTACCTTCCAGTAGCTGGCATAACTAGTATGCTTTAACCCACTACGCCATCAGACCTTACAAAAGAAGTAGATAGTTCGAGATATATATATCTCAAACATCTCTACCTCCCGAAGGCACCAGATGAGTGAGGGGTCAGTCTGCAATTTTCGTCAAGCCACTGTCAATGTGAGAGAACTCGTGTCCAGCTTATAAGCCTATACTTGCATAAACCACAAGTGAAGATAAACAATCTTTGGACAACACCCACCAGTGGGACTCGAACCCAGAAAGCACAACTACCTTCCAGTAGCTGGCATAACTAGTATGCTTTAACCCACTACGCCATCAGACCTTACAAAAGAAGTAGATAGTTCGAGATATATATATCTCAAACATCTCTACCTCCCGAAGGCACCAGATGAGTGAGGGGTCAGTCTGCAATTTTCGTCAAGCCACTGTCAATGTGAGAGAACTCGTGTCCAGCTTATAAGCCTATACTTGCATAAACCACAAGTGAAGATAAACAATCTTTGGACAACACCCACCAGTGGGACTCGAACCCAGAAAGCACAACTACCTTCCAGTAGCTGGCATAACTAGTATGCTTTAACCCACTACGCCATCAGACCTTACAAAAGAAGTAGATAGTTCGAGATATATATATCTCAAACATCTCTACCTCCCGAAGGCACCAGATGAGTGAGGGGTCAGTCTGCAATTTTCGTCAAGCCACTGTCAATGTGAGAGAACTCGTGTCCAGCTTATAAGCCTATACTTGCATAAACCACAAGTGAAGATAAACAATCTTTGGACAACACCCACCAGTGGGACTCGAACCCAGAAAGCACAACTACCTTCCAGTAGCTGGCATAACTAGTATGCTTTAACCCACTACGCCATCAGACCTTACAAAAGAAGTAGATAGTTCGAGATATATATATCTCAAACATCTCTACCTCCCGAAGGCACCAGATGAGTGAGGGGTCAGTCTGCAATTTTCGTCAAGCCACTGTCAATGTGAGAGAACTCGTGTCCAGCTTATAAGCCTATACTTGCATAAACCACAAGTGAAGATAAACAATCTTTGGACAACACCCACCAGTGGGACTCGAACCCAGAAAGCACAACTACCTTCCAGTAGCTGGCATAACTAGTATGCTTTAACCCACTACGCCATCAGACCTTACAAAAGAAGTAGATAGTTCGAGATATATATATCTCAAACATCTCTACCTCCCGAAGGCACCAGATGAGTGAGGGGTCAGTCTGCAATTTTCGTCAAGCCACTGTCAATGTGAGAGAACTCGTGTCCAGCTTATAAGCCTATACTTGCATAAACCACAAGTGAAGAGTCCCACTGGTGGGTGTTGTCCAAAGATTGTTTTCTTCACTTGTGGTTTATGCAAGTATAGGCTTATAAGCTGGACACGAGTTCTCTCACATTGACAGTGGCTTGACGAAAATTGCAGACTGACCCCTCACTCATCTGGTGCCTTCGGGAGGTAGAGATGTTTGAGATATATATATCTCGAACTATCTACTTCTTTTGTAAGGTCTGATGGCGTAGTGGGTTAAAGCATACTAGTTATGCCAGCTACTGGAAGGTAGTTGTGCTTTCTGGGTTCGAGTCCCACTGGTGGGTGTTGTCCAAAGATTGTTTATCTTCACTTGTGGTTTATGCAAGTATAGGCTTATAAGCTGGACACGAGTTCTCTCACATTGACAGTGGCTTGACGAAAATTGCAGACTGACCCCTCACTCATCTGGTGCCTTCGGGAGGTAGAGATGTTTGAGATATATATATCTCGAACTATCTACTTCTTTTGTAAGGTCTGATGGCGTAGTGGGTTAAAGCATACTAGTTATGCCAGCTACTGGAAGGTAGTTGTGCTTTCTGGGTTCGAGTCCCACTGGTGGGTGTTGTCCAAAGATTGTATATATATATATATATGTCGTACCTAGTAGCCAGAACGCACTTCTCAGCCTACTATGCAAGGCCCGATTTGCCTAATAAGCCAAGTTTTCATGAATTAATATATTTTCTCTAATTTTTTTATTATGAAATAATAAAGCTACCCATTTCATTATGTATGAGGTCAAATTTTTTTATTGGAGTTAAAAGTAACGTAGATATATGACCGAACCTAACCAACCCTACCTAACCTAACCTAACCTATTTTTATAGGTTAGGTAGCCGAAAAAGTTAGGTTAGGTTACGTTAGGTAGGTTAGGTAGTCGAAAAACAATTAATTCATGATAACTTGGCTTATTAGGCAAATCAGGCCTTGCATAGTAGGCTGAGAAGTGAGTTCTGGCTACTAGGTACGACATATATATATATATATCGTACCTAGCAGCCAGAACGCACTTCTCGGCCTACTATGCAAGGCCCGACTTGCCTAATAGACCGAGCGATTATATTTATTTTCAATGAATTGTTTCCTTATGGTCCATTTTATATATTATTATAATATTATATAAAGAACATAAATTATTGATTCAGTTATGTCAGTTTAGGTTAGGTTAAGATAGGTTAGGTAAGGTTAGGTAGGGTTGGTTATGTTCGGTCATATATATATCTACATTAGTTTTAACTCAATTTTTTTTTTAAATTAGCTCATACATAATGAAATGAATAGCTTTATTATTTCATAAGAAAATAATGCGATAAATATTTAAATTCTGGAAAACGTGGCTTATTAGGCAAATCATGCCTTGCATAGTAGGCCAAGAATTGCATTCTAGGTACAACATATATATATATATATATATATATATATATATATAATGTCGTACCTAGTAGCCAGAACTCACTTATCAGCCTACTATGCGAGGCCCGATTTGCCTAATAAGCCAAGTTTTACTGAATTAATATATTTCCACTAATTTTTTTCTCATGAAATGATAAAGCTACCCATTTCATTATGTATGAGGTCAATTTTTTTTATTGGAGTTAAAATTAACGTAGATATATGACCGAACCTAACCAACCCTACCTAACCTAACCTAACCTATCTGTATAGGTTAGGTTAGGTTAGGTAGCCGAAAACGTTAGGTTAGGTTAGGTAGGTTAGGTTGTCGAAAAAACATTAATTCATGAAAACTAGCCTTATTAGGCAAATCGGGCCATGCATAGAAGGCTGAGAAGTGAGTTCTGGCTACTAGGTACGACATATATATATATATATATATATATATATATATATATATATATATATATATATATATAATGTCGTACCTAGTAGCCAGAACGCACTTCTCAGCCTACTATGCAAGGCCCGATTTGCCTAATAAGCCTAGTTTTCATGAATTAATTGTTTTTCGACTACCTAACCTACCTAACCTAACCTAACCTAACTTTTTCGGCTACCTAACCTAACCTAACCTATAAAGATAGGTTAGGTTAGGTTAGGTAGGGTTGGTTAGGTTCGGTCATATATCTACATAAATTTTAACTCAAATAAAAAAAAATGACCTCATACATAATGAAATGGGTAGCTTTATCATTTCATAAGAAAAAAATTAGAGAAAATCTATTAATTCAGGAAAACTTGGCTTATTAGGCAAATCGGGCCTTGCAAAGTAGGCTGAGAAGTGAGTTCTGGCTACTAGGTACGACATATTATATATATATATATATATATATATATATATATATATATATATATATATATATATATATATATATATATATATATATAAGTTTGTGAGGGTACCACCTCTGGTGCCAATGTGGGGACCCATAGCCTCGGAGAAGAAAATAAAAAGTATTCAGAGGAGACCTTGTGGTTTCTCACTGAACACTAATATTATCTTCTCCTACCACCCCCATTCTTTTGTATGTACACATATATATTTACTTTATTTGAACTTTGTTACAAAAAAGGAGTTACATATGGGTTACAAAGATGGTTATCATAGGTTGTCGAGTTCCTCCAGCTCCTCAGATGGCGGGCAGGAACCCTGGATGCAGTGCGCATTTCCCCTCTGTATCGCCACACTGAGGCGCTGGAAAAGAAAGCTTGCAGCTCTTGGGTCCCTTGTTGTTTCAATGAGCCTTGAACCCAGTTCCTTAAAAAAAACTGGTAGCACTTTTACCCCAGGCGCCGAGTGTCTCAGAAGCAATGGGGACAAAATTGTAGTGGTGATCCAGTTCTCTATACTTACGGGATTTGGCCGCTTCCCTGTGGGTGGCAGCGCCACCTGGTTGTGCAACACTGAGGTTAATGTAGGTGTTAGCCAGGGTTGATACGCACGTGTAGTCCCATACCAACTGCTTCCCATTCTTCCAAGGGTTCACTGTGATACCATACGGGCGACCAATAAGAGCATCAGAGTTACGGGGCGTTAGGTAACGGGGCTCTCTTTCAGCTGGGCATCCAGCTGTGGTGAGGCTCCTCTTGATGATGTCGTAAACTTCACTGTGCCTCGAGTGCCATCCCCCTGTGTTTTGGCAGAGTAGGCCATGGTGGCCGTACCTGTCAGCCACCACCTCGCCGCAAATACACCTATATCTGGTGTGGATTGGGGCAGCAAGGCGGAGGGCCACAGCAATTCGGAGGGCGTGTAGTGTGACACGCGAGCCAGTTGCCGACATTGGGGTTGCTAACAGGAAATCTCCTGCATGTGGTGCTGCTACTGCTGTGAGGCGAGCAATGTCGTGTTGTGTTGTTGCAGCACCCAGGCACTCTGCAGCAACTTGGTCTACAATGGGGCCATCCCAGCTAGATTGCTTGTGGGCTTTTGGGGATGGTAGTTGAGGTGATTGGCCTGCACGAGCGGCCCACTCTGTGGCACAGCGTGTAAAATTGGGATCATGTACACCTGCCAGCTGATGTAAGTGGGCAGGTAGAATTTCCTTCACAAGGTCGTCGGATGCTGATAAGGAGGACAGGACGGCTGGAACAGCGATTTGCGTTGCTGTTCGAACTCCGAGGCCCCCAAGTCTTACGGGAAGAGAGGATTGTTTCCACTGTAGGTCATCGAGAGAGAGGTTAAGGGCTTTTTCTAGCATTGATTTCAGTAATCGGTCATACTCACTTAGTTTTTGGCTACTGTAAGATGGTGAACACCTCAGAAAGTATGTTAACCTGGGGAGGGACAGACATCTGGTGATGAGGTAGAGTGCATCATGAGCATCAATAGCCTCAATCCTCCCATCCATCCTCTTAAGGTCGGCGATTTTCTTATCAAGGACCTCATCGATGGCTTTCAACCCCAGGGGAGCTCCTAGGAGTGTGCTTTCTTCAGGTTTAGTTTTATGGATATTTGGCAGAAGACCCTCTATTCTCTCTACGATGCCCTGGTTGGAACATATTATTTCACATTTAGAAGCGTTCAGGGCGAGGCCTAAAACTGCACCTTGCTCCTGGATTTTTCAGATGTCCTCCAGGAGGGAGTCTTGGGAACCAGCTAGGGTACCATCTTCCAAGAACCAGATATTAAGCTCGCTGGACAGGACCTCTGTGACTTGTTTGATGACTAAGCAGAAAAGGAGAGGAGCAAGGGGGTCACCATGTTGGACGCCTTCTCGCGAGTCAATTTCATGTTCGCCAAAAAGTAGCTTAAGATCCATACTGTAGCATGAATGTACAAAAGGGTAGAGGGAAGGGAAATGACTTTGAACCGCACGGAGTACAGCATCCCTCCGCACCAAATTGAAGGCATTTTTGAAATCTAGCTTGATAAGGGCCTTTTCGTCTGTGATGTTGGCGATGAAGGCTCGAGCTGCATGGGCCGCCGCCTCACACCCTTGTGGAATGCCAAACCCGAGCTGTTTTGGCTTCAGCATGTTGGCCGCTGCATCACTAACTGTTCTTGCAGCTGCCTTTGCGTCGAGACGCCGGAGAGAATTGCCCACAGCTATTGGCCTGATCCCTCCATCCTTTTTCTTTAGAGCACGGAGAGATGCTCCAAAAAAGATAGGTCTTATGGACGCTGGTATGTTGCCAGCTAGACATGTGTTGGTGAATCTGGTTAGTTCCACCAAGAGGTTCTTTGCAATGTCACCCAGTGCAGGGTTGAGCATTTGCTTGAGGTGGTTGGGTTTTAGTCCTGTGAACCCACCTGCTGATCCTGTAGGGAAGGACATGGCTGCTTTATGGACCACAGATTCAGCCACCCAGAGAGGTTCTGCTCCGGTAGCCCCCACTTGTACAATGTCGTCCTCACGCGGAGCCCTGGGTGGGTGTTTCTCCCTTAGGGCTTGAGCTGTTGCAGCATCTCTGTCGGCAATTGAGTCCTCACTTGTGATGACTCGTATTGCGCCAATAGTGTTTCCTTCTTCTATTTTCTTGGTGACTGATGTTCTGATTTTTGATGTCTCGGATATGCCACTGTTGCTCTTCCTGCCGTGGGTGTTTCTCGCGCGAGTGGGAAGGCGCACCTGGTTGTCCTCCCTGGGAAATTCATTTATAGCTTTGATGACTGAGGCAGCTAAGGTTTTGTCTCTCCTTGCAGGGGTGGCTAGACATATGTTGCCAAACATTAGGAGGTTGTGCCATGCTTGGGTCGTTCCAGGAGAGTCGTTGACCTTTCTCAGGAGGGCAGATAATTTGGCTGCTGCATGGGAGCGGGCTGCTTTAGGGATGTGTTGCAAGGTTCTGGCCGATGTTGCTTTGATAGCTTCTAATAAATTTTCTGTGGGAATGAAGGTCTGGGAGGTGTTTTGCCTTACGGGCGGTGTGGGTTGTTGATTGGTGTTCTCCCTGAGAGGGCACCCAGAACCCAAACACCTGGCTCCGTTGTGGTAATGATTGCGCACATTATCGTCCCTCAACCGGATATAGCATACCCTGTCACACGTCTGACATCTACCTTGTCTACCCCTGCTTGATGGCTCATCTTGGCTTGGAGAAGCCTGGCTATCTGTTGAGAGCTGCGACATGGGCGGGCGCTGGGCGGGAGGGTGGACGGCGGGTGGAGACTGGAGGGTGGGCGGCGGTTGGAGGCTAAGGGGATGATCAGCTGGCCGTGGCACTTACTACTCAGATGAGTGGTAATACATATACCACCTCCATACAAAGTGTGGGTATACACCCACTACACAATATGTGGGTATACATTGGGTGGGTGGGTGGCGTAGACACACATTGGAGCCTCCCGGCTTATATATATATATATATATATATATATATATATATATATATATATATATATATATATATATATTATATTATATATATATATATATATATATATATATATATATATATATATATATATATATATATATATATATGTCGTACCTAGTAGCCAGAACGCACTTCTCAGCCTACTATGCAAGGCCCGATTTGCCTAATAAGCCAAGTTTTCATGAATTAATTGTTTTTCGACTACCTAACCTACCTAACCTAACCTAACCTAACTTTTTCGGCTACCTAACCAAACCTAACCTAACTTTTTCGGCTACCTAACCAAACCTAACCTATAAAGATAGGTTAGATTAGGTTAGGTAGGGTTGGATAGGTTCGGTCATATATCTACGTTAATTTTAACTCCAATAAAAAAAAATTGACCTCATACATAATGAAATGGGTAGCTTTAATATTTCATAGGAAAAAAAATTAGAGAAAATATATTAATTCAGGAAAACTTGGCTTATTAGGCAAATCGGGCTTTGCATAGTAGGCTGAGAAGTGCGTTCTGGCTACTAGGTACGACATTATATATATATATATATATATATATATATATATATATATATATATATATATATATATATATATATATATATATATATATATATGTCGTACCTAGTAGCCAGAACTCACTTCTCAGCCTACTATTCAAGGCCCGATTTGCCTAATAAGCCAAGTTTTCCTGAATTAATATATTTACTATAATTTTTTTCTTATGAAATGATAAAGCAACCATTTTCTCTATGTATGAGGTCAATTTTTTTTTATTGGAGTTAAAATTAACGTAGATATATGACCGAACCTAACCAACCCTACCTAACCTAACCTAACCTATATTTATAGGTAAGGTTAGGTTAGGTAGCCAAAAAAAGCTAGGTTAGGTTAGGTTAGGTAGGTTAGGTAGACGAAAAAACATTAATTCATGAAAACTTGGCTTATTAGGCAAATCGGGCCTTGAATAGTAGGCTGAGAAGTGCATTCTGGCTATTAGGTACGACATATATATATATATATATATATATATATATATATATATATATGTCGTACCTAGTAGCCAGAACGCACTTCTCAGCCTACTATGCAAGGCCCAATTTGCCTAATAAGCCAAGTTTTCATGAATTAATTGTTTTTCGACTACCTAACCTACCTAACCTAACCTAACCGAACTTTTTCGGCTACCTAACCTAACCTAACCTATAAAGATAGGTTAGGTTAGGTTAGGTAGGGTTGGTTAGGTTCAGTCATATATCTACGTTAATTTTAACTTCAATAAAAAAAAATTGACCTCATACATAATGAAATGGGTAGCTTTATCATTTCATAAGAAAAAAATTAGAGAAAATATATTTAATCAGGAAAACTTGGCTTATTAGGCAAAACGGGCCTTGCATAGTAGGCTGAGAAGTACGTTCTGGCTACTAGGTACGACATATATATATATATATATATATATATATATATTATATATATATATATATTTATATATATATATATATATATATATATATATATATATATATATATATATATATATATATATATATATATATATATATATAAGATGACGTACCTAGTAGCCAGAACGCACTTCTCTGCTTACTATGCAAGGCCCGATTTGCCTAATAGTTCGAGTGATTTAATTTATTTTAAATCAATTGTTTCCAAATGGTTAATTATAAGTAATATTCTTATATTATAATAAGAACATAAATTATTTAATTAGTTTTGTTAGTGTAGGTTAGGGTAAGATAGGTTAAGTTAGGTTAGGTAGGGTTGGTTAGGTTCAGTCATATATCTACGTTAGTTTTAACTCAAATTTAACAAAATTATCTCATACATATTGAAATGGGTAGCTTTATCATTTCATAAGAAATTAAAAAATAAATGTGTAATTTCAGGAAAACTTGTCGTCATCGCATGACATATGAGTGGCTGTGGTCATGTGACAGTTGGGTGGCTGCGGTCGTCATGTGACAGCTGGGTGGCTGCGGTCGTCATGTGACAGTTAGGTGGACGCGGTCGTCATGTGACAGTTGGGTGGCTGTGGTCGTCTTGTGACAGCTGGGTGGCTGCGGTCGTCATATGACAGTTGGGTGGCTGTGGTCGTCATGTGACAGTTGGGTGGCTGCGGTCGTCTTGTGACAGCTGGGTGGCTGCGGTCGTCATGTGACAGTTGGGTGGCTGCGGTCGTCATGTGACAGTTGGGTGGCTGCGGTCGTCATGTGACAGTTGGGTGGCTGCGGTCGTCTTGTGACAGCTGGGTGGCTGCGGTCGTCATGTGACAGTTGGGTGGCTGCGGTCGTCATGTGACAGTTGGGTGGCTGTGGTCGTCATATGACAGTTGGGTGGCTGCGGTCGTCATGTGACAGTTGGGTGGCTGCGGTCGTCTTGTGACAGCTGGGTGGCTGCGGTCGTCATGTGAGAGCTGGGTGGCTGCGGTCGTCATGTGACAGCTGGGTGGCTGCGGTCGTCATATGACAGCTGGGTGGCTGCGGTAGTCATGTGACAGCTGGGTGGACGCGGTCGTCATGTGACAGTTGGGTGGATGCGGTCGTCATGTGACAGTTGGGTGGCTGTGGTCATGTGACAATTGGGTGGTCGCGGTCGTCTTGTGACATTTGGGTGGCTGCGGTCGTCATGTGACAGTTGGGTGGCTGTGGTCATGTGACAATTGGGTGGTCGCGGTCGTCTTGTGACATTTGGGTGGCTGCGGTCGTCATGTGACAGTTGGGTGGCTCCGGTCGTCATGTGACAGTTGGGTGGCTGCGGTCGTCATGTAACAGTTGTGGGAAGCTTTCGTTATAGGCAAGTCAGGTACAAAAAGTCTTCAGGTGCGTGTTTGGTTATCTTGATTAATCAACTTGTCATAGTAATGGTTGGATTTTGTTGTAATGAACAATAGGGAAAACACTTGATAATATTGCGATAAGAAAACGTCAATTGCAATATTATTTTTTAAAATTTACAAAACTTTGTAATTTAAAAAAAAAACATAATAACTATATTGACCACACGAAATATTACAAATATTACTTTGAATGAAGTCATTAATATATTTTTAGAACCAATGAACAAGCCACCTCACAATTTATTTCAAGGGAAATTTTGACTCCAACCAACAAGAGCATTGTCATTTGTTTGTAACACAGCAAGAGATCAAAATGCTGAAGAAGGATTATTGTCAATAAGTCATTATTGAGATTGGTGCAGCTAGTGATGCACCACACTAAGCTCTCAAGTAAATTATTAGTATTAGTTTATATAATGAGTAGTAGCTCTCTGGTGTCACCTGCAACACAGGGAAGGAAGGTGTCTACCTTCTGTCTCAGGCAGATGTCTCTTTCTCTCTCTCTCTGGCTTTCTAACTAACTTGTGTCCTCTAATCGGTGGTCTTATAAACAATATTATTAGTTAAAAGTAATCTTTGGCCCCTAGAGAAAAATGCATGGAGTTGACACTTTTACATCCTCAACAGTGTCCATAATAAAAATACAGTCAATATGCTATCATCGCTAATATTAACTACCAATTTGAAGTTCTGATTAGTCAAACACACGCCTCACCAGTCACATCTCCATAATTAATCCCAGATATACCATTAAGTCAATTTTATGCTCGCCCAGGGCGTCTAATTGATGCAAGTTCCCCATTGCTCCTTCCATCTCATCATTTACAGTATTTCAATGATTCTCTCACATATATATCTCAAGAGAAGATTATATTCAAGGACAAATTCTATACTGAAGTTTAAAAGGAATTAAAGACATTTAAGATATCAGCCGTTATAATGTTATCTTTCTTGATCTTCTCGTCATTATTTTCGTTCACAATCTTAGTTCAAAATCTTTATTTTCTTCTTTCACAATCGTTGATTATCTTTATGGTATTTTGTTTGCTTAGATTTACGAATTCTTGATTGATTATTACGCACAAAAACCACAATATCGTGATGCATCATATGAACAAATCCACAAGGGCCGTGACGAGGAATCGAACTTACGTCCGAGAGCATCCTAGACGCACCTTCATCAACTGAGCTACGACATGGTATAAGAATTGCAACCGGGAAATCAACTTGACCTTCCGCGGATCATGGAAGGTCCGTGGTAGGTCAAGTTGATTTCCCGGTTGTAATTCTTATACCATTTCGTAGCTCAGTCGATTAAGGCACGTCTGGGATCCTCTCGGACGTAGGTACGAACCCTCATCACGGCCCTTGTGGATTTGTTCATTTGATTATCTTTACATTGTCTTGGTTGATCATCTTTACGCGTTTCTGGGTTGATTATTGTTACCTATCTAGTTCAGCAAAGCTCGTATACCGGTCAGCAGGGGAAAATTATCTAGGGGGACAATCCCCTTCAGGAAATTGATCTACCAGAATGCAACCGTGTAGATACAACCATTAATGGATGAAGAAAAACACATATATAAATAAAAGAAATATATATAAATTCTTCAGTAAACAGTAAAACACAATTATATTCCTTCTTGAAGTATAGCTTCTAATATTTATATCTCCTCAGATAAAATATATCACCTACACTAGAACTAAGAACCACTACAAGACTCAACTTAAAAGTAGAATATATGTTAACAGTTCCACCGTTCAAAAGCTACTGACTGCTATGGGCTTTATCAAACGCTACTTGGCAATTCCTCAACGCTACCACAAAGCAGATAAACTCTCCAATTATACACAATGCAATTGAAGGTATCCTTTCCCAAACGTACATCATCATACTAAAATATTGTTTCATACATGTAAATAATTTAACGAAAAGTATAAACATTCTTACATATGTGAACTAGGAGATTTACTTCTAAAAGAAGGCGAGATCTGGCAACCCAAAAGCCGATCCATACTCTCCCTACCTTCCTCATGCGTACACAGGTTATAGATGTGATCCTCTCCTGTTCAATTAGCAGGTCAGCCATGACACCAATTATATATCATACAGCATAATACATCATACAATACTATCACACTCTGCCCTATCACTCAATACAATATTTATATTATATATGCAAATTTCTCTCATACAAATGCTACCATCAGGGATGAGTGTAAACACTATGATTACTGGGAGCACCACGTAATCATAAGTATTACCTGGATCATAAAAAAAAATCTTTACCATACCATATCTTGGTTAATCATCTTTACATTATATTGGTTGATTATCTTTACATTATCTTGGTTGCTTACCTTTATGTTACCTCAGTTGGTTAACTTTTCATAATATTGGTTGGTTTTCTTTACGTTATCTTGAGTAATCATATTAACGTTATCTTAGATGATCAACACAATGCACCTCCACTGCCATATGATGTGATAGTTATCCAACCAGTACATTAACCATATGAGATTTCCACAAACGTAAACGATAATAACAGCCCATAATAACTTGGGTGTTGGTTCGTGTGGATGTTGAATAACACTTTACTGTTACCGTCAGTAGGAACGAGTTTTCAAAAATTAAAATAAAAAAAAATTAGGATTTAATTTTAAGGCGGAAGGGTGTAAGTGTGTGATCACCATAACTAGTAAGTCAGAGTGCAGGCGGGCCATGCTAAGATGTTTTAAGAGCCTTACCCAGAGCCAACAAAGGTGTATATGAACATTCATTCATATTCCATTAAATGTGTGGAATGTCAATCATTGTCCAGTTCAGTTGTATTGTGCTGAACATTGAATGTGTGATCCTTCTTCAATGGAATGTTGAAAGTGTATTACTGCAACTCAGAATCCACCCACGTTACATGTCTGCGTCGAGGTTAAGAGCCGAGCTATGTTCATGCACTCATGTGTGTGTATATTATTAGGGGCCCACAACGTATCAGGGAGCCACTGATAAATAAATAAATAACAACCACCAGAGCACCATGAGAGCAGACGCTCTCTCGTTCTGCAACTTCTGGCCCTGCACTTAGTTGGATCACTCACTGGAGATTCACTCACCCAGACAACACACACAGTGTGTGTGTGTGTGTGTGTGTGTGTGTGTGTGTGTGTGTGTGTGTGTGTGTGTGTTTACAAGTTGTGTTTTTGCGGGGGTTGAGCTTTGCTCTTTCGGCCCGCCTCTCAACTGTCAATCAACTGTTTACTAACTAACTACTAACTTACTATTTTTTTTTTCCCACACCACACACACACACCCCAGGAAGCAGCCCGTGACAACTGACTAACTCCCAGGTACCTATTTACTGCTAGGTAACAGGGGCACTTAGGGTGAAAGAAACTTTGCCCATTTGTTTCTGCCTCGTGCGGGAATCGAACCCGCGCCACAGAATTACGAGTCCTGCGCGCTATCCACCAGGCTACGAGGCCCCTTTCACGTATGTGTGTGTGTGTGTGTGTGTGTGTGTGTGTGTGTGTGTGTGTGTGGTCAGGCTGTGTGTGTTGCTTACTATTTATATACATACAATATAATAGAGGGTATAAAATATAATAGAGTCCAATAGGCTCAGGAACCTGTACACATGTTGATTGACGGTTTAGAGGCTGGACCAAAGAGCCAGAGTTCAACCTCCACAAGCACAAATACGTGAGTTCCTGAACCTATTGGGCTGTATTATATCTACACTTGAAACTGTGTATGGAGTCAGCCCCTACCACATCACTTCCTAATGCATCCCATTTGTCAACCACTCTGACACTAAAAAACTTCCTTCTAATATCTCTGTGGCTCATTTGGGCACTCAGTTTCCACCTGTGTTTCCCTAGTGTGTGTGCCCCTTGTGTTAAATAGCCTGTTTTTGTCCACCCTTTCAATTTCCTTGAGAATCTTGAATGTGGTGATCATGTCCACCCTAACTCTTCAGTCTTCCAGAGACGTGAGGTTTAATTCTCGTAGTCTCTCCTCGCCCAAACCTCTCAGCTCGGGTACTAGTCTGGTGGCAAACTTTTGAACCTTTTCCAGTTTAGTGTTATCGTTGACTAGATATGGACTCTATGCTGGGGCTGCATACTCCAGGATTGACCCGACATATGCAGTATACAAAGTTCTGAATGATTCCTTACACAAGTTTCTAAATAACGTTCTTATGTTGGCCAGCCTGGCATATGCCGCTGTGTTATCCTCTTGATATGGGCTGCAAGGGACAGGTCTGGCGTGATATCAACCCCCAAGTCTTTTCTCTCTCTGACTCTTGAAGAATTTCATCTCCCAGATGATACCTTGTATCTGGCCTACTGCTCCCTACACGTATCGCCATTACATTACAATTGTTTGGGTTAAACTCTAACAACCATTTGTTGGACCATTCTTTCAGTTTGTCTAGGTCTTCTTGAAGCCTCCAGCAATCCTCCTCTGTCTTAATCCTTCTCATAATTTTGGTATCGTCAGCAAACATTGAGAGGAATGAGTCTATACCCTCCGGGAGATCGTTTACGTATATCAGCAACAGGATAGGACCGAGTATATAGCCCTGTCGGACTTTACTAGTGACTTCACGCCAATCTGAGGTCTCACCTTGACTGTTACCTATTGCTTAGGTACTCCCTTATCCACTGGAGCACTTTATCAGCTACTCCAGCCTGTTTCTCCAGCTAATGTACCAGCCTCTTATGGGGGATTGTGTCAAAGGCTTCTGACAGTCCAAAAAAATGCAGTCCGCTCAGCCTTCTCTTTCTTGCTTAATATTTGTCACTTGGTCGTAGAATTCTATTAAGCCAGTAAAGCAAGTAAGTAATTATCAAGAGAAGATACCAAACCGGGAAAGCTATGTAGCACCATCAAATGAGCGGAATAATCAGAGGGCGCTAAATATCACCAAGGATGCCAATACGAGAACAGAAATACATAAGGCGAACGATATCAAAAGTATCTGATTCACCAAGAATTCTATCGAGGGACAAGTGACCACGAGGGGCGATCGGAAAGCAAGACACACGCTCGTCCTGGAAGTCAGGATATTCAACAAGGATATGCACGACGGTAAGAGGGACAATGCAATTTGGACAATAGGGAACTGGGCGGTGCTCCATTAAGTGACCGTGAGTTAAGCAAGTATGGCCAAGACGCTACTGCGCTAGAGCCGTTTCCCACCGCCGGTTACGGTGGCAGGAGGAAGGCCACGGGGGGACACAATGCTTAAGAGTACTCATTTTGTTACCAACATCCGCAAGCTCATTTAAAGAAACACCAACATGGCTGGGAGCCCAGCAAAACTCCACGGATTTATATTTACTAGAGATAAGAAACAGCCAATGTTGAATCTCGACGATTACTGGATGGACAGGATTAAATGACCTGAGAGCCATGAGGGCACAACGAGAGTCAACTACAATCACAAAGGAGGATTGACAACGAGAAAGCAGGAGACGGAGGGCATGGAGAATAGCATAAACTTCCACTGTGAAGATGCTAGTCTCCAAAGGGAGGCGACTCATATAAGTGCGGTCAGGAAAAACAATGTAGTAGCCCGCACCGTCCGCAAACTTAGACCCATCGGTGAAGATGGAAACGGAGCGGGAGTGTGAAGAAAAGTGCTCAAGAAAAAGGTGTTTCAGAACCATAGGAGGAGTTAAAGCTTTTGTAATGTGGGTCAAGGATGTAAAAAAAACTTTGGAAGCTTCGGATGAAGGAAAAAATTTCCATGCCCTCCACAGGGGCAAGTAAGGAACAATACTAGGAGAAATATGAGAAAAACGAATGGAAAGAGAGACCTGTAAGCGAGTTAGCCGGACAGAAAGAGGGAGGGAGTGAAGAGGAACAGGAACTACAGGAGGGGTAAAAGTCAAAGCACGAGAGAGGCGAGAGGAAGGATGTTTCAAGGACCGTGCCAGATAGCGAAGTCAGTAGCGATCACGGCGGTCCTGGAGAGATAGGAAACCAGTGTTAACATACAAGCTGAGTCGAGTCAGGCGGGAGTCAAACGAAAGGCATCAGAGCTGAGGCGCAACCCAGCATGGTGCAAAATATCAAGACGACGAAGAGTAGAAGGAGAAGTGGACGAGTAAGCAGGGCAACCATAATCGAGTTTGGACAGGACGAGTAAGGAATGTAGAGAGAGGAGCGTACGCCTATCCACCCCCTCCAAAAAGTATGGGACAAAACCTTAAGGAGGGAAAGGACCTTAGAGTATTCAGCGCGGAGGTAATAGATATGGGCTGACTAAGACAAACGAGTGTCAAAGATTAATCCCAGAATCTTAGCGGAATCCTTGTACACAAGGGGACGTCCATAAAGTGACAAAGAGAGATGAAGAATGACACGCTTCCGAGTAAAAGTTATAGCACAAGTCTTAGACGCAGAGAACTTGAAGTCATGATCGGTGGCCCAAGACGACGTGGCATCAATCGGAAGTTGAAGCCGCCGTGAAGGAGAGGCGAATCATCACCCCGACAGCAAAAGGTAAGATCGTCTACATAGAGATTGGAGAAGATGCCAGAAGGAAGGGAGGAAAGAAGACCATTGAGAGCAACAAGAAAAAGAGTAGTGCTTAGAACACTACCCTGGGGCACATCCTCATATTGCCAAAAAAGGGGCAGAGAGAACGGTACCAAGCCTCACTCGAAAGGAACGACGAGAGAGGAAACTTTGGAGGAAGAGAGGGAGATTCCCACGAAGGCCAAAAGAATGAAGTAAAGACAGAATATGATACCGCCAGATAGTGTCGTAAGCCTTTTCCAGGTCAAAAAGGACGACAACAACGGAGGTCTTTGCAGCAAAAGCAGTACGAATATAGACCTCCAAGTTCACCAGGACATCCGTTGTGCTGCGGCACTTGCGAGAACCAAATTGAGAAGGGGAAAGGAGGTGATAAGTGTTCTATGAACCACATCAGACGAACGTTGACCATACGTCAAAGAGCTTGCAGACACAACTCATGAGGGCAATAGGGAGGAAGTCCTTGGTGGGGGTGACCCGAGAGACCCTGGTTTCCAAACAGGAAGGACAACAGCATCGAGCCAGTCCCTGATGACTCCCAGACCTGATTAAACAGACTCAGTAAATACGAGACGAGCACGGAGGGAGATGTCAAAGCATCTCATAATAAATGCCATCGGAGCCTGCCACAGTAGAACCGCAAAGAGCCAGGGCAGACTGGAGCTAAGAGAGAGAGAGAAGGGATCATTATAGGGAAGGTTGAGATGGGTACAGAAATCCAAAGGAAGAGATTCAAGAAGAGGTTTACGAAGAAGGAAGGAATGGGGGAGATGAGAACCAGAGCTAACAGACGAAAAGTGGGAACCCAATTCGGTTTGCGACCTGCAACAGGTCCGCCACAAGAGTACCACTGAGGTGAAGGACCGGTGAGACATAGGGAACGAACTTACCCGTTATCTTGTGGATACACTTCCAGGTCAGCGGTAGAGGAGTTTCGGACGTGATGGTGCAGACATAAGGCATCTAACATGCACGTTTAGCCATACGGATGGTCATATGGGCCACCGCACTTGCCTATTGAAGCAAAATAAAAGATTCAGTCATATGCCGGCGACGATGTCGCCGGCAGACGACATCGAAGTCGCCGGCAGACGACATCGAAGTCGCCGGCAGACGACATCGAAGTCGCCGGCAGACGACATCGAAGATGAAGATGAAGATGAAGAGCGAGGAATGGAGCGGAGGGCAGCGTCGAAGACGGTGTCATAAAAAAGGAGGAGGGCATGAGGGAGAGGCAGAATGGAGAGGTCGGAGATAATAGCACGGAGGGTAAAGAGGAACCAGTCAGCCTCGGCAAACCGCCACCTAGGGAAGGAAATGGGAGGGTGAAAAGAGAAACAGGAAACAAGGATGGGAAAATGGTCACTGCCACGGAGGTCATCAAGAACCCTCCACTCGAAATCTAAGTAAAGGAAAGACGAGCAAAGAAAACGCTCAAGACAGGATAGGGTGCAAGTCCGAGAGTATAAATGAGTGGGCTCACAAGAATTCAGAGGAGACAGGGAAGAAGAAAGGATGGACGGTTCGAGAAGGCGACCTCAGGTGTTAATCAGAACATCACCCCAAAGGGTATGTCAACATTTGAAATCACCTAGCAGGAGCATAGGCTCCGACAAGGAGTCCAGTAAGTGTTTACGATCAGGAAGAGAAAGCTGGACACTCCGGGGTGGGGGGGCGATAAATGGAACAAACCATGTACCATTTCCTCACAAAGATACGAGCAGCAGAATAATGGAGAGGTGAAGGAAAAAGTAAGGGGACAAAGGGAACATCAGAGCGAATCAAGAGAGCAAAAGAGTTATAAGCCCCAGCAAAAGCTGGGGGGGGGGGGGGGAAGAGAAAGTAATAGCCACAAAAGTGACCTGGACGAGCACCAAGAATCGGCTCCTGGAGACAGACACGAAAGGGCGAAAATCGTCAAATCAGCAACAGAGAACAACGAAGAAGCAAACGTGAAAAGGGAACACAGCACGTTAAAGAAGCGCAGGATCAGGGTCAGCGAAGTCAGGGTTAGGGGGAATGGGTAAACTGAGTAAAGAAGGAGGGAAGGGAGCTAGAGGGTCGACCAGGGGCGGACGAGCAGGGTCTGGAGGGGAAAGCTGGGGGGAAAAACAACTGAGGGTCAAGGACACCAGCAGGAGGGGCAGACAGCAGGGAGTGCACCTCGGCAAGGGCAGCAACCGAGAGGGAAGCGGAGGCCAAAGAGACCTCCAAAGCAGGAACAGGAGACTAAACCACCAAAACGGGAGGGGATGGAGCGAGAGAGTCAGGAGGCGAGTAAGAAAACGAAGCCTTCTTAACCGCCGGAGAGGAGGAAGGAGAGGAGCCAGGCTTATGCTTCTGATTCAAAGAGACAGGCGTCCCAGCAACAATGTACTGAGCAACAGATTCTAGTGTCTCGACAGGAGAAATAGAACGAGAGCAAACACCACGGCCGTTGGAGGAGCGATGGACATCAGCCCGCACTGACAGGTGGCGTGGAGAGCGAAGGGACGGATGAGAAGGAGGGGAAGGAGGATCGGAGGGAGACGAGAAAAGAGACACAGGAGACAAGGCAGACTGGGAAGAAAGAAGGGGAACCCCAGGCAGAGAGGCAGGAAGGGGACCCTCTGACAGAATGCAAAGGAACAGAAGGGGAGGCGGTGGGCGTGTCTGAGTCTAAGGCCCGGAAATGGTTGTGAGACTGAGGAATGCTGGAAGGACGAGGAGAGGCAGAGCGCAACATGCGGGCATAAGAGATGTTAGCATAAGGGGGCAGACGGCGAACTTGGAGCCTCGCCTCGGGAAAAGACGAACGTTCCTGGTGCATCAAGGTGAATATGGCTGCCTCAAGCCTGTAATGTATACATGCGTGGGAGAAGGTAAGGTGGGCCTCACCACAATTGAGGCAGCGAGCCTGGGGAGAAGTGCACTCCGACTTAGAGTGACCCTCGTCCCCACACGCAGGACAGAGAGAGACAGTACTGGAGCAGCGGAGGGCTCCATGCCCAAACCTCCAGCCCTTATTACAGAGCCGAGGAGAGGGAATGTACTCCTGAACGGCGCACCTGGCACTAGTGCGCCGGAATAGTGCCAACACTGGCATTCAACCGAGCGTTCTTGGAGACCCGAACAGGGGTCTCGAAAAGGCAGGATAAGGCAGCCAAGCAGGAGGCTGCATCCTGAGAAGGAGCAGCAACGACATGTGTACCGAAATGGGTGGGGTTGAAGGTAACGGAGGCATCCACTGAATCAACAAGGTGTATTTGGCCCAAAGAGAGGGACCAAATAAGGCTTGAATTGCATCCATACGGGAAGGAATTGAGCGAGCGTGGCCGTGGCGTTGAGAACCCCTAGAGGGAGAGAGGGGTTAAAAGCCGCAGTAGTCACTAAAGAGACTGAGCCGTGCCAGGGGACGAGGCGGTCATCACTGGGGCTTGCGGCTCGACCCAACCACAGAGGAGGGAGGAGAGCCGATGGGAGTAGTCAGGAGGGTTAAAGGAGGAGCAAGGTCGGGGCCCAATGCAGCAGGGGGCTACAGAGCCTGGTCTTCCAACACGGTCTGACTCGGGGGCTTGGTCGCCTACCCCACGAGCCCGAGAAAGAAGAAGAGGAACAGAATTTGACATAAGGACGAGATGTCAGACTTTCATTCACGAATGTGGCCCCATACCCACCATGGAGCCACAATCAGAGGCAGGAAACCCAACAAGTAGCTATCGCCGATCTTGCCGGGGTCACTTAGGGGTGCGTCATGAGTATACGCCCAACAAACGTCACCTTAAGAACCGTCAGTCCGTCGAAATCGGGTTCAGTGACGAAAGGAGGATTGCCAATGAAAGGGTCCCATCGCTCGATACATCGGGTACTACAGTTCGACGAGTGAAAAAGTATGCCTCTTCATACACCCGGGCGTCAAAATAGAAGAAGTCCAAACGAATAATCTAAACAGGCAAAAGGTCGGCAGGAAATGACAATTAAAAAGGAGAAGAGGCGGGAGAAAAACGAAACATAAGGAAAAGGAAAAGCGATCCGCCAAAATTAGAGAAGACAGCAGCAGGGGGTATAAGGCTATAAAAAGACATCTGCTCCATTCCCATGGAGCATCACACTCCGGGAGCCGTCCACCAAGCCCACTCACGGCAACAACGGGCCGGACAGGGAGGGGGCCAGTAAGGCAAGATACACCCTCCCTGAATCCATGTTGGAGATTTGTCACGAAGTTCCTTCTCTCCTGATGTGTTACTAGATTTTATCTCATGATCTTCTCCATCACCTTGCATGGTATACAAGTTAAGGACACTGGCCTGTAGTTCAGTGCCTATTGTCTGTCACCCTTTTTGAATATTGGGGCCACATTAGCCGTCTTCCATATTTCTGGTAGGTCTCCCGTTTCCAGTGACCTACTATACACTATGGAGAGTGGCAAGCAGAGTGCCTCTGCACACTCTTTCAATACCCATGGTGAGATCCTGTCTGGATCAACAGCCTTTCTCACATCCAGATCCAACAGGTGTCTCTTGACCTCACCTCTCATACTTTCGATCCCTTCCATGACCACCTGGTTTACCGTCCCCCTCTCTTAGCACAGTGACCTCACCTTGTTCTATTGTGAAGATCTTCTGGAACCTCTTGTTGAGTTCTTCACACACCTCTTTCTCATTCTCTGTATACCTGTCCTCACCTGTTCTTTCACTGTTGTTTTCCTCCTGATGTGACTGTGGAGTAGCTTTGGTTCGGTCGTGGCATTCCTTGCTGTATCATTTTCAAAGTTTTTTTCTGCTGCTCTTCTCACCTCTCAGCTGTCAATCAACTGATGTACAGATTCCTGAGCCTACTGGGCTCAATCATATCTACATTTGAAACTGTGGATGGAGTCAGCCTCCACCACATTCTAAAGCATTCCATCTGTTAACTACTCTGACACTGAAAATGGTCTTTCTAACATCCCTGTGGTTCATTTGGGTACTCAGTTTCCACCTGTGTCCCCTTGTTCAGGTAGTAGTAGGCATCCTTCAGTCTCGGTAGGCATCCCACACCGAGCACAAACGAAGTCTGATTCTGGTCTGTCTTCCTGGCTACCGGCTTTTCTTCTCTGTCTCTTTGCATCCAATTCCTTGGCAAGTGACTCCTCGAACTTGGAGAGATCTCTTTGAACGGACTGTCTCCAGGCTGAACGGTCTGCTGCCAGTGTCTCCCATATAGCAAGATCAACGTCCATGGCTTTCAGGTCCCTCTTGCATACGTCTTTGTACCGTAGCTGGGGCTTGCCTGTTGAATGCTTTCCCTGCATCAGCTCTCCATACAGGAGTTCCTTGGGGATCCTGCCGTTGCCCATTCGCACAACGTGCCCGAGCCAGTGCATTCGTCTCTGTTTCAGCATTGTGTACATGCTAGTGATTCTTGCTCTCCTCAAGACGTTGTTGTTTGTCACTTTGTCCTGCCAGGTGATGTCCAAGATGTGTCGAAGGCAGCGCATGTGCTAGGCATTCAGCTGTCTTTCCTGACGGGCGCGGAGTGTCCAAGACTCACTGCCATAACCCTTACACTGCTCAGGGGTCCTTGGGACATTTACACCCCTGAGCGCAAGAAAAAAAAAATTCAAAAATTTTTTTTCGTTTTCTAAACATGTTAATTTGTGTCCCCTGAGCACGGAAAAAATAAAAAAAAATCGTAGGTGACATATTTTGGGCGCAATTGACCGAGGAAGTCTGGCAAAAAGTGGGCGTTGACAGAGCGGTCGTCAGACCCGGTCAGAGTCACCCGCGTTGACAGATGGGAGTTGCCACAAAGATATTATTACCTAATTGTTTCAATGTCTCCGATTGATTTTTTCTTAGTTTTTTTGCAGTAATATTATTCAATAGTGTGTATTGTAATATATTTATATAATAAAAGTGGTTAATAATCGCTATACTCAAAAGTATGATGTGCATATTAGTGATTCAATTATTATGTTTATAAAACAATAAACAAATAGTTTTGCTGCTATTACACTCTATACACAGGTTATATATAAGTATCTGCATATTTTGGTCACCATAACGAACCACGAAGTTGGTATTGAGAGTCGAAAAGCAACGAGGAGTTACCGCCACACACCAGCCAGCCACTCGCTGCCACTCCCTCAACACACGCACTAAACTTTCTCCCCCAACAATACCAGTTGTGGTGTTATTACACTATATACAGACGTTATATATAAGTATGTGTATATTTTGTTCACCACAACTGTACAGCTAAGCTGATATAGTTAGTTCAGGCACTAAGAGTCGTCGCTATGCACAGATGGCGGCTGGCGGCTCCCTCACTCTTTCAAGGTCACACGCACTAAACTTTCTCCCCCAACAATACCTTTTGCAGTGTTATTACCCTATATACACATATTATATATAAATATCTACATGTTTTATGCACCGTAACTGTACACCTAAGCTTGTAGTGCGCCCAAAGAGCATAGTGGCCACCCTCTAAACAGCTAGACAAATCGTGCAGACGACGTCACCTCCGTCACCCATATGGCTCCTCCCAGCATAATCCTTTTGCTGTTATTACACTAATACACACATTATATATAAGTATCTACATTTGTGTTCACCATAGAGAACCACTGACCTGGTATGGTGAATGCAAACAATAACAGGTGGCCACACAGTCAGTAAACGATGCTGTCTCCCTCCGTCTCTCAGCATCACTCCTCCCACAGCGCTAATTATTACAACAATCCTGCTATTATCACAACCCTGGTTATTTATATCACAGTCATTGGTCATCTGTAATATTGTCATCGCTAAATAATAACAATTATATATTTATTTTGACATTTTTCGGCGATGCTGTGGTCACAAGCTGAACATCAATGCTGTTCGCTCATGCTGCGTGCGCCGGCCTTGGTTGCTCCAACAGTACTGTGCCTCTCACACCTGAGAATATTGCCCACGATTTTTTTTTTAAATGGCATCTGTTTACAAGAGCCCTGAGGAAGCTACTGTGAACCCCGTGTAGCCGCGGGCCATTTGAATCAGGCCTGGCACCCTATGGCGTATATATACGCCATGCGCATCATGGGACATGTTACTCAGGGCGTATATATACGCCATGCGCAGTTTAAGGGATAAAGAAGAGTGCTCAGGACACAGGTTCTGTAAACCTGAATCTTAGTATACTCATTTAGCCTATTGTTAGCCCACACTTTCTTTGTCAGTCTGGACATGGTAGTAGATGCCTTACCAATGCGTTTGTTTAGCTCCGTATCAAGAGAGAGGGAGTCAGAGATTGTGGAGCCCAGGTACACGAAGTCGTGAACGACTTCCAGTTTGGAATCGGAGATGCCAATGTCAGGTGGGGAGTCCACTCCTTGTCCCATGACTTGAGTTTTCTTCAGGCTGATGGCGAGTCCAAAAGCCTGAGAGGCCTCGCTGAAGCCAGTCATGAGCCGTTGGAGATCTTCGGCTGAGTGAGCAGTGACTGCTGCGTCGTCGGCAAAAAGGAAGTCGCGCAGACACCTCAGCCGTACCTTTGTCTTGGCACTCAGCCTGGCGAGGTTAAAGAGCTTTCCATCCGACCTGGCCCGGAGGTAAATGCCTTCCGTGACAGATCCGAAGGCGTGCCGCAGCATAACTGCGAAGAAAATCCCGAAAAGGGTTGGAGCCAGTACGCAGCCCTGCTTTACTCCACTTCGGATGTCAAAGGCGTCTGATGTTAGGTCATCAAAGACCACGGTGCCCCTCATGTTCTCATGGAAAGATCTGATGATGCTGAGGAGCCTGGGTGGGCATCCGATTTTGGGGAGGATCTTGAACAGGCCATCCCTGCTGTCGAGGTCGAAGGCCTTCGTCAGATCTATGAAGGCTACGAAGAGTGGCTGCTTCTGTTCCTTGCATTTCTCCTGCAGTTGTCTGAGGGAAAAGACCATGTCGATGGTGGACCTGTCAGCTCTGAATCCGCATTGTGATTCTGGATAGACTCTCTCTGCAAGTACTTGGAGCCTCTTCAATGCGACTCGAGCAAACAGCTTTCCGACAATACTGAGGAGGGAGATTCCACGGTAGTTGTTGCAGTCGCCCCTGTCACCTTTATTCTTATACAGCGTGACGATGTTGGCATCCCTCATGTCCTGTGGCACCTTTCCTTCTTCCCAGCAGAGGCAGAGAATTTCATGCAGCTCCATGAGCAGGCTACCTCTGCAGCACTTCAAGGTCTCAGCAGGAATGCCATCTATGCCAGGAGCTTTACCAGAAGCAAGGGAGTCTAGGGCATAGCTGAGTTCTTCGAGGGTCGGATCGCTGTCGAGCTCCATTAACACAGGCAGACACTCAATGGCGCTCAGGGCGTCTTCGGTGACCACATTGTCCCTGGCGTATACCTCAGAGTAGTGCTCGACCCAGCGCTTCACCTGCAGTGTCTAGTCCTGAATCACCTCGCCAGTGGCAGATTTCAGAGGAGCGGTCTTCCTCTGGATTGGGCCGAGGTTTCAATTCACGTATTAATATTGTATAAATATTATTATAAACTATATTATACGTATAAACATACATATAAATATTGTTCACGTACCACTCATGTTAAACAGTTTATCTACCCTGTCAATTCCTCTGAATATTTTGTAGGTAGTGATCATGTCTTCCCTTACTCTTCTGTCTTCCAGTGTCGTGAGGTGCATTTCCCGTAGCTTTTCTGCGTAACTCGTGCCTCTTAGTTCTGGGACTAGCCTAGTGGCATATCTCTGAACTTCTTCAAGTTTCGCCTTGTGCTTGAAAAGGTACGGGCTCCATGCTGGAGCCGCATGATTTGATGTCTTCTTTTGATGTGGGCTTCAGGAGACATGTTTGGTGCGATATAAACTCCCAGATCTTTTTCTCTGTCCGTTTCATGAAAGATTTCCTCCCCCATTCGGTATCCTGTGTCTGGCCTCCTGTTTCTACAGCCTAGTTTCATTACCTTACATTTATTCGGGTTGAATCTTAATAGCCATTCGTTTGACCATTCATTCAGTCTGTCTAGGTCATCTTGTAGCCTCATACTATCTTTCCCCGTCTTAATCCTCTTCATAATTTTTGCATCGTCAGCAAACAATGAAAGGAATGATTCTATACCATTTGGAAAATCATTTACATATATAAGAAACAGTATGAATCCAAGGACTGAACCCTGCAGGACTCCACTTTTGACGACTCGCCAATCTGAGACCTCGCCCCTCACAGTGGCTCGCTGTCTTCTGTTACATTGGAATACCTTCCCTTTCACTCCTGCCTGCATCTCTAGCTTTCGCACTAGTCTCTGGTGTGGAACTGTGTCAGGCTTTCTGGCAATCTAAAAATATGCAGTCTGCCCACCCCCCTCTTTCTTGGCTGATGCTTATTGCCTGATGTAGAATTCAATTAATCTTGTGAGGCATGACTGGCCATCCTTGAAACCATGTTGGTGTTGTGACAAAGTTCTTTCGCTCCAGATGTTCCACTAGCTTTTTTTGCACCATTTTCTCCATTAACTTGCATGTATGCAAGTTGTTGACACTGAACTGTAGTTCAGTGCTTCCTGTCTATTCCCCTTCTTCTTTATCGGGACAATGTTCCCTGTCTTCCAAATTCTTGGCTATTCATCTGATACCAATGATTTGTTATACATCATGGAGAGTGGCAGGCAAAGTACTTTTGCTCCTTCCTTTAGTATCCATGGCAATATTCCATCTGGGCTATAGCCTTTGTCACATCCAACTCTAGCAAAAGCTTCCTTACAACCCCACTGGTTATCTGAAATTCTTCCAGTGGTGCCTGGTTAACTATTCCTTCCCTTATCTCTGGAACTTCTCCTTGCTCCAATGTGAAGACTTCCTGGAATTTCCTATTGAGTTCCTTGCACACTTCTCTGTCGTTTGTAGTGAATCTGTCTGCCCTTATACTCAGTTTCATTACCTGTTCCTTCACTGTTGTCTTTCTCCTGATGTGGCTGTGTAGTAATTTAGGTTGGGTCTTAACCTTGCTTGCTATGTCGTTTTCATATTGCCCTCCTGCCTCTCTTCTTACCCTAATGTATTCATTCCTGGCTCTCTTGTATCTTTCTCTGCTCTCAAGTATCCTGTTATTTCTTTAGTTTCTCCATGCTCTTTTACTTTCTTGCTTAGCTAGCTTACATCTCTGATTAAACCATGAGTTTCTCATCTGCATTTACACACACACACACACACATACATCACCACACATTGTGTGTGTGTGTGTGTGTGTGTGTGTGTGTGTGTGTGTGTGTGTGTGTGTGTGTGTGTGTGTGTGTGTGTGTCTGTCTAGTCAGGCTGTGTGTGTCTGTGTGTCTGGTCAGACTGCGTCTGTGTGTGTCTGGTCAGGCTGTGTGTGTGTGTCTGGTCAGGCTGAGTCTGTGTCTGGTCCGGTTGTGTGTGTGTGTATGTCTGGTCAGGCTGTGTGTGTGTGTGTGTGTGTGTGTGTGTCTAGTCAAGCTGTGTGTATGTGTGTGTGTGTGTGTGTATGTGTGCGTGCGTGCGTGCGTGCGTGTGTGTGTGTGTGTGTGTGTGTGTGTGTGTGTGTGTGTGTGTGTGTGTGTGTGTGTGTGTGTGTGTGTGGGGTGTGTCTCGTCAAGCTGTGTGAGAGTCTGGTCAAGCTGTGTGTGTTTGTGTCTGGTCAAGCTATGCATGTGAGGTCAGATTGCGTGTGTTCAGGCTGTGTACTCACCTAGTTATACTCATCTAGTTGTGCTTGCGGGGGTTGAGCTCTGGCTCTTTGGTCCCGCCTCTCAACCGTTAATCAACAGGTGTACAGGTTCCTGAGCCTATTGAGCTCTATCATATCTACACTTGAAACTGTGTATGGCGTCAGCCTCCACCACATCGCTTCCTAATGCATTCCATTTGTCAACCACTCTGACACTACAATAGTTCTTTCTAATATCCCTCTGACTCATTTGGGCACTCAGTTTCCACCTGAGTCCCCTAGTGCGTGTGCCACTTGTGTTAAACAGCCTGTCTTTATCTACCCTGTCGATTCCCTTGAGAATCTTGAATGTGGTGATCATGTCCCCCCTTACTCTTCTGTCTTCTAACGAAGTGAGGTTTAATTCCCGTAGTCTCTCCTCGTAGCTCATACCTCTCAGCTCGGGTACTAGTCTGGTGGCAAACCTTTGAACCTTTTCCAGTTTAGTCTTATGCTTGACTAGATATGGACTCCATGCTGTAGCCGCATACTCCAGGATTGGTCTGACATATGTGGTATATAATGTTCTGAAAGATTCCTTACACAAGTTTCTAAAGGCCGTTCTTATGTTAGCCAACCTGACATATGCTGCTGATGTTATCCTGTTGATATGAGCTCCAGGGGACAGGTCTGGCATGATATCAACCCCCCAGGTCTTTCTCTCTCTCTGACTCTGTGTGTGCGTGTGTGTGTGTGTGTGTGTGTGTGTGTGTGTTGTTATGATCTCAGCCTGCAGGAGAAACAAGTCTCCCTCCTTGACAGTTATTCATCAAGCCTGACCTGATTAGAAGGTCTAGCAAATATTGAGGTGATAACACATATGTAAAATAGTTGCTTGGATATAAATAACAATTTAAGATTATGGGCAGTGAAGAAGAAAACAGATAAATGACTGGCTAGGAGATGTGGACATTTTGCTGGAGGCGTGAGGCTCGCTTTTGGAGGGCTTTGACCTCACTTGAGGCCAGAATTCGCAGGGATAAAGCCGCGCTCCGTTGAGCTCCCTTCAGAAAGGAACCCCTAGTGATATATCTCGAAGAGAAGACATGTGTGCAGACGTACCAGCTGTGGAATCGAGCTGGGGATGTGTGGTCTCAAGTCCTGGGCGATGAGGAGTGTTTATTAAACCGCCCAGAGGCATTATTGTGGGTCGTGGAAGCGCCCTGACCAAGCTCTGTCAGAGGGATAGCGCCCTCGACTAGACAATCTGCGGTAAGCACGATTTAAGCCAGGTCATAGTGATTACTTGTAGTTGGTCGTGTGCCCAGCGACAGTAGCAATGTTTATTGATAAGTTAGACATGTTTTGGTGAGGCAGAAAGCCTGAAATAAGAGTGGAGAGGGAGGAACACGGAGCGACATCTGTCTCCTCTGAGCGCTGGCAGGCAACTGAGGGAGCCCGGCTCCTGGTGGCGAAGGACCCTCCCAGTGTGACTCACACCCGCCAGGCGAGGTGGAGTATGGACCCGCCCAAAACGGGGGAGTCCACTCTCACTGTATGTAGAGGACAGATAGAGATTTGAGGCAAACATATTGTGTGATTATTTTTGTTTGTGTGTTAAAGGGGAAACATTTTTATTGGAGTGTCGATGGGTTGCAGGTTTGTCTTTGGGGAAGAAGTTGCTGAGAACTTCGAAGCCAGCACAGAGGGAGTAGTTGATGAGACTCCAAGGTAGTGGAGGAGAGGATCTCGAGCTGTGAGGAGAAGCAGTGAAGAGGAGTGTCACGTGCTTCTGTAGAGGTGGTGAAGCACCATAGTTGCTCGAGGGAACTTCATGGTGTAGCAGCCAAGAGAGCTGTGGAGGACTCTAGCAGAAGGGTGAAGCACCGTAGTTGCTCAAAGAAACTTCATGGTAGCAGCCTGGAGGAGCTGCAGAGGATCCTGGTAGTTAAGCCCAGAAGAACCTGAAGATCAGGGTAGTGAACTTCCAGAGGTGGAAGGGAAGTTCTGGTGGATTACTTGAAGGAAGTTGATAGTGTTTGGTTGTCATTAGCGTGCAAGGCGCAGTGAGAGGTGAGTGATTGTTTGCATTCTTATGTCAAGGAGTGTTTTATACTGAAGTTTAGAGTTACAGTCGTAGGCTGGATTACCTACAGATGTATGTGTTCTAGGACTGATAGAGTGATCGATTGATCATTGTTGTGTATCAATGAACATTTATACTGATATGTTATTGCATTCAAATGCTGAATTTCTTTGTTCACATTTATAGATACATATATATATTCTCTTGCTGATGGTGCAACAGTGTTGTTACGGCCCTCTCGGGAAGCAACGGGGTTCTCACTCTGATGTTGTTAGAGGAAGTTGTATCTGACCCCAAGCCAGTAGTGGCTTTCAAGGGATGTGATCCGTGACGCAAGAAACTTAAAGGTGGAAGGGAAAGAAAGTTAAGAACTTAAGACTATAATTATTCCCATCACCAATAAATAATATATAAAAAGAGTACACAGGGGGAGGGGTATTAACACTATACAGGGGAATTATTCACACAATTGTCTTCTCCTGAAGACTCTGGATCCACGCTCTCGGTGCTAAGTCCTCGGTGCTTTCGTGGTCTCTTGACGAATCTTCCGATGAAGCTGAGTCTACCCTGACCACAGGTCAGCCAAAACACAGGTCCACTGGGGGCACCGTCGTGGTGGCCGTCAACCACACGTCCAGCAGGTCTGCTGGCAGGTTCTGGATCAGCCACGCTGGTCAGGCCACTCCACGGGCGATATTAGGGTAACGCCCTAGACAGGCGCCTCGTGTGATACCACAAATCACTCTCCTGTCCTCAGTACCCCAGTGGATAATCGTCTCCAGCAGTCGGTCCCGGGTAATCCTTCTACTACCACTCCACTGGCAGGGTAACACCACAGTGTTCTTCCGGGGGACGACTTCACAGCTGCTGCAGCAAAGCACAAGGTATGGAGACGGCTGCCTTGGGTAGACTGACTCAACTTTCATCACAGCAGTCCCAGGTCGACTCTGTAAGCAGACACGTCATCAATAACTGGGACACACTAAGGCACCTCACTTACAGGCTCAGACACAAACGCCTACCTATCCACTCCATAGATGGCGCTGGTGTCTGAGCACCACCTCACCAGAGGTCAGCAGCGGCTGTGTTGAGCGCTGAACCGGACTGGAAACTGGCCCTCGAGGCCAGTACACGTCGTCCTCACCAGGTGTCGTCGTCCATTTGGTGGGGGTTTCGGGAGCTGACCCACAGATGGCGCGGTCGTCACTGCTCCGTGCTCGGACGCTGGATCCGGGTTCGTAAGAAGTGTATGTAGACTTGATCAACTTGAGGAGGATGATAGTATCAGGTGGTGAACCAGGAGATAGGATACCACTTGATAAGCTGATGATAGAGTTCTGATGATGTTGGAGTGCAACCTGATTGTAATAGTATAGAGTATAGGATTCATTATTATTATATGTGTGTATGTATCGTGTATGTGCTTTGTCTAGTAAATGTATTCCAATTTGCTGGTGTTTGCCCTTGTCCTAGTGAGGCTTCCCAGGAGGTAGTAAAGAAGGAGAGAGAGAGAGAGAGAGAGAGAGAAAGAACCAAGAACCACTGCTGTGGACAGGGTAGAAGGTAATACTAATAAGTCAAAAGGGGATTGAGGAGATCATATCACATAAGGAGAGAGTGGGGAGTCACAGCGCCTCGAGTGGTTGTGTGCACATGACAACGAGGCTAAGTGTTGGAGCCGCATCCCCTAAATGTGTGAGTTTGAGCCCCTCTCCAAGAGCCAGAAGCGCCAAGGGTGATCTCCTAGTGAGGTATAAGCACTCTACCGAGTTGTGGGTTGGGTTGTCCATAGAGAAGGATAAACGACGACAACACCACCAACACACAATCTATAATAGTGTGTGTGTGTGTGTGTGTGTGTGTGTGTGTGTGGTCAAGCAGTGTGTGTGTGTGTGTGTACTCACCTAATAGTGTTTGCGGGGGTTGAGCTCTGGCTCTTTGGTTCCGCCTCTCATCCGGCAATCAACAGAGGTACAAGTTCCTTAGCGTACTCGGCTCTATCATATCTACACTTGAAACTGTGTATGGAGTCAGCCTCCATCACATCACTTCCTAATGCATTCCATTTGTCAACCACTGACACTACAATAGTTCTTTCTAATATCCCTCTGGCTCATTTGGGCACTCAGTTTCTACCTGTGTCCCCTAGTGCCTGTGCCCCTTGTGTTAAATAGCCTGTCTTTATCTACCCTATCAATTCTCATGAGAATCTTGAATGTGGTGATCATGTTCCCCCAAACTCTTCTGTCTTCCAGCGAAGTGAGGTTTAATTCCTGTAGCCTCTTCTCGTAGCTCATACCTCTCAGCTCGGGTACTAGTCTGGTGGCAAATCTTTGAACCTTTTCCAGTTTGGTCTTATCGTTGACTAGATATTGTTATGATCTCAGCCTGCAGGAGAAACGAGTCTCCCTTCTTGAGAGTTATTCAGCAAGCCTGACCTAACTAGAAGGTCTAGCAAGTATTGAGGTGATAACGCATATGTAAAATAGTTGGTTGGATATGTGTAACAGTTTGAGATTATGGGCAATGCAGAAGAAAATAGATAAATGACTGGCTAGGAGATGTGGACATTTTGCTGGAGGCTTGAGGCTCGCTTCTGGAGGACCTTGACCTCACTTGAGTGCCAGACATCGCAGGGGGAAGCCGCGCTCCGTTGAGCTCCCGTCAGAAGGGAACCCCTAGTGATATATCTCTAAGAGAAGAGAAGTGTGCAGACGTGCCAGCTGTGGAATCGAGCTGGGGACGTGTGGTCTCAAGTCGTGGACGATAATTAGTGAATATTAAGCCGCCCGGAGGCATTATTGTGGGCTGTGTGGAGCGCCCTGACCAGACGCCGTCAGAGGAAAAGCGCCCTCGACCAGTTAATCTGTGGTAAGCACGATATACGCCAGTTCATAGTGATTGCATTGTAGTTGGTCGTGTGCCCAGCGACAGTAGCGATGTTTATTTATAAGTTAGACATGTTTTAATAAGGCAGAAGGCCTGAAATAGGAGAGTGAAGAGGGAGGAACACGGAGCGACGTCCGTCCTCTCTGAGCGCTGGCGGACGACTGAGGGAGCCTGGCTCCGGATGGAGGAAGACCCTCCCAGCGAGTGAGGACCGCCACCAGGCGAGGTGGAGTATGGACCCGCCCAAAACGGGGGAGTCCACTCTCACTGTATGTAGAGAACAGATAGAGGTTTGAGGCAAACATATTGTGTGAATATTTTTTGTTTATGTGTTAAAGGGGAACATTTTATTGGAGTGTCGATGGGTTGCAGGTTTGTCTTTTGGGGAAGAAGTTGCTGAGAACTTCGAAGCCAGCAGATGAAGTAGCTGATGAGACTCCAAGGTAGTGGAGCAGAGGACCTCGAGCTGTGAGGAGAAGCAGCAGTGAAGAGGAGTGTCACGTGCTTCTGTAGAGGTGGTGAAGCACCATAGTTACTCGAGGAAACTTCATGGTGTAGCAGCCAAGAGAGCTGTGGAGGAGCCTAGCAGAAGGGTGAAGCACCGTAGTTGCTCAAGGAAACTTCATGATAGCAGCCTGGAGGAGCTGCAGAGGATCCTGGTAGTGAAGCCCGGAAGAACCTAAAGAAATAGGGTAGTGAACTTCCAGAGGTGGAAGGGGAAGTTCTGGTGGATTACTAGTAGGGAGTTGATAGTGTTTGGTTGTCATTAGCGTGCAAGACGCAGTGAGAGGTGAGTGACTGTTGGCATTCTTGCGTCAAGGAGTTTTTTTTATACTGAAGTATCAATGAACATTTACACTGGTATATGTTATTGCATTCAAATGCTGGTTTTCTATATATATATGTTATCTTGCTGATGGTGCAACAGTGTGTAGGTTTGACCAACTTGAGGAAGTTAATAGTATCAGGTGGTGAACCAGGAGGTAGGATACCACTTGATAAGCTGATAATAGAGTTCTGATGGTATTGGAGTGCAACCTGATTGTGATATTATAGAGTATAGGATTCATTATTATTATATGTGTGTATGTATCGTGTATGTGCTTTGTTCAGTAAATGTGTCACAATTTGCTGGTGTTTGCCCTTGTCCTAGTGAGGCTTCCCAGGAGGTAGTAAAGAAGGAGAGAGAGAGAGAGAAAGAACCATGAACCACTGCTGTGGACAGGGTAGGAGGTAATACTAGTAAGTCATAGGGGGATTGAGGAGATCATATCTCATAAGGAGAGAGTGGGGAGTCACAGCGGCTCGAGTGGGTGTGTGCACGTGACGACGAGGCTAAGTGTTGGAGCCGCATCCCCTGAACGTGTGACGTTGAGCCCCTCTCCAAGAGCCAGAAGCGCCAAGGGTGATCTCCTAGTATAAGCACTCTACCGAGTTGTGGGTTGGGTTGTCCGTAGAGGAGGATCAACGACGACTACACCAACCAACCCACAGTCTATAATAAATTGGGGGCCTGTCCGGGAGAGTGAACTGACACACCCACACCCTGTCCAAGAGTGGATTTGTATACCCTTGCTGAAATAAACTGTGTGACCGCAGGTGTATATTCTCTCTCTTGGGAAGACTCACAGGACAAAGATGGATAAGGTGCAAACGTTTGTGGAGTCAGGCAAGCCCGAGGACTTGGAAGGTTGCACGAGGGATCAATTGAAACAAATAGCAGAAAAATGTGGCATCAGGTTGAAAGCATCTAAAGTAGCTGGGATGAAGGATGAGATCCTGAGGCAGTTAAGAGCCAAAAGTGAAGCGGCAGAGCAAGGAGCCCAAAAAGGAGCTGAAAGTGGAAAGGAGGATGATGGGCAGGATGAAGTGAGATCCCAGGGATCGAGTAGGAGCAGCAAGAGTAGCCGCAGTAGTAGGAGTAGCCGGAATAGGAGCTTGGAGAGATTCCAGTTAGAGCTCCAGATGCAGCGTGAGGACAAGGAGAGACAGTTCCAGCTGGAAAAGATGAAATTAGAACTGCAGATGAAAAATGAAGCCGAGAAGGAAAAAGAGAAAACCAGACTGGAAGTAGAAAAAGAGAAAACCAAACTGGAAGTAGAAAAAGAGAAAACCAGAGTAAGGGAACTGGAGTTGGAACAAGAGAAAGAAAAAGAGAAAGCAAGACTAGAGGTCGAAAAAGAAAAAGAGAGAACAAAACAAATGCAGATAGAAGCGAACAGAACCTTGGCTGAGCAAAGGATTGAACATGGGTTGCCAGAGAGCACCACCCAGGTATCACACCCACCAGATGTTAGGGTTAGGGAGAAGGACATTCCCTTGTTTGTTCCCGAAGAGGCAGAGAGCTTTTTCGAGCACTTTGAAAAAGTAGCCAGCATCAAGGAGTGGCCACAGGAGGAATGGGCCCAGCTGGTCCAGTTAAGATTGACCGGTGCAGCCAGGGAGGCATACACCCAATTGTCACTGGAAGAGTGCCAGGATTATGCCACGGTAAAGAGCAGCATTTTGCGCTCGTTTCAGTTAACCCCAGAAGCTTATAGGAAGCGCTTCAGAGAGATGGTGAAAGTTGGAGCATGTACGTTTGCTGAGACAGCAAGAGATCTGGAAAGACGATTCCAGAAGTGGATTGAGGCTGCTGGAGTTGGATCTTACGCTGACCTAAAGCAACTGATGGTCATGGAGAAGTTCTTGGAGATGATGCATCCCGAAACAAAGTTCAAGATCCAAGAAGCAGGGATAAAGGAGGTGAAAGATGCCGCAGATAGGGCGGATATGATTACTGAAGCGTACAAGAGCTTAAGGGAGAACAGAGTGAGAAGCGAGGCGAGACGCAGCAATAGCAGACCCAGTGGAGTCTGGGGAGGAAGAAGTTTTGGGGGGCAGACAAGCAGACCAGCTAGTTTTAAGCCCCAGGAAGGAAAGTTGCCGAGTCCGCCTGCTGGAGGTAAGCAGGAAAATAAAAGTGTGCAGAGGAGACAAGAGTCCAATGAAGCTCCACAGAGTATGAGTAGTACATCTGGCCCGAGGAACTCCAATACGAGTGGGCAGAGTCAGAGCTACTCGGGGGCGTATAGGAGAGATTTCTCCCAAATGAGATGCTACAAGTGCAACAGATCAGGTCACATGATGCGAGATTGTCGGCAGGGCAAGAGAGTCGTGACCCTGACGACATGTGATCCCCGGAAGAAGTACATTGATGTACAACAAGACAAACCACAGAAGGTAGATTTGATGAACGAGCGGTATAGGCCGTTCATTAGTAAAGGTTGGGTCGGCATAGAAGGTCAACCCGAGGTGGAGGTTAGTATCCTCAGGGATACTGGAGCCAATCAGAGCTTGATTCTGAGAGGCCTAATAAGAAATGATCGACTGTTAGCTGGCAGTAGGAGGATAAAGGTTCATGGGTTGTTGTCTAAGAGTGACATGCCCGTGTGTGCTGTCCAGTTGAAGTCAGATTATTTGTCGGCGGAGGTGATGTTGGGAGTGTGCCCCAACATACCTGTTCCAGGAGTCCAAGTGATCCTGGGGAACGACTTGTGTGGGTCCAAGGTGTTGCCAGAGCTGATAGTAAAAGCTGTGCCGGAGGTGAACCAGAAGGACCGCGGTACAAGTGGAACGCCGGACAAGATAGATCTAGCCAGCATCCTTGAAGATGAGGCAGAGGACAATCAAGTCATCGTATACCCGGCCTGTGTAGTGACAGAGTCGGACGTAGCCGCCGAGGAAGACATTGGAGATGAGATGGCAGTGTCGACTCCACCAAGGGAGGAGGTCAACATGGACATGTCTGGGCTGTTCGACGAAGATCGAGCTCAGAAGAATGAGGATTCGAGGAGACAGGAAGTGAAAATGACCCTACCTGAAAAGTTCAGCGTGAACCGAGCGGACCTGATTAGGGCTCAGAAAGAGGAGTTTATAGATCTAATCAGGGAGGCAAAAGGGGGAAATTCATGTCCGGAGTCCCCCGTGTATTACTACTTGGACGATGATGTACTAATGAGGAAATGGCGACCGGACAAAGCCGGCGCAGATAAGGTATGGTTGGAGAAGCACCAAGTGTTAGTGCCGAAGGAGTTTAGGGCGGCTGTGTTAGAACTAGCCCACTCCGTAGATATGGCAGGGCACTTGGGGGTGAAGAAGACCTTAAATAAGGTGCAGGAGCACTTCTACTGGCCGAACGTATGGAAGGAGGTAAAGAAATATTGTAGGACATGTTTGGCGTGCCAACGTGCAGGTAAGCCGGCTCCGGCTATACCAAAGGCACCCTTAAAGCCCATACCGGCATTTGGCGAGCCTTTTGAGAGAGTCTTGATAGACTGTGTAGGTCCGTTGCCGAGGACCAGAAAAGGCCACGAGTACTTACTGACCATAATGTGCACGGCCACCCGTTTCCCTGAAGCAATCCCTCTGAGAAGAGTGACGTCGAGAGCCGTTCTGGATAGACTACAGAACTACATTGCGTGGGTAGGAATGCCCAAGGTTATCCAGACGGACCAGGGGAGTGTCTTCCAGTCGAAGTTGTTTAGGGAAACTGTGAAAGGATGGAGAGTAGAGCAAGTGCGCTCGTCACCGTATCACCCTCAGTCGCAGGGAGCATTGGAGCGTTTCCATGGAACGCTAAAGAGCTTGTTGAGGATATACTGCGCTGAGGAAGGGAGTAGTTGGGACGAGGCATTACCATCCGTGTTGTTCGCCATCAGGGATGCGGTAGTAGAATCACTCGGATTCACCCCATTTCAACTGGTGTACGGACACTCCGTGAGGAGCCCAGTGGGCGCGCTGAAGGAGCAGCTCACCGTGGATAGGCCTAAGGTGGACGTGGGAAAATATGTGAAGACTTTTAGAGAGCGACTCTCTAGGGCCAGAGATTTGGCCAAGGAAAATTTGAGGACATCCCAGGCAGAGATGGTAAGGTACCACGACAGGAAGGCGAAGGGCAGGAAATTTCAAGAAGGAGATCAGGTGTTAGTCTTGCTACCGGTAAAAGGAAGTATATACGAGTCGAGATTTTGTGGACCATATACCATCCAGAAGGCATTAGGGGATGTGAATTATGTAATCCACATGCCAGATCGTCCGAGGAAGTCACAGGTTTGCCACGTGAACATGATAAAGAGGTACTATGACAGAGATAAGCCTCTAGGCGATGAAGAACCGATGGAAACCCCATTGCAGGCGACGGTGCTGTGTGGAGGAGACGGCAAAGGAATAGAAGAGGAGAACTGTAAGTTAGAGAGGGCCGATGGCGCGAAGATATCAAATACAGAAAGCCTGGCCAAGATAGGTGAGCGTCTGGGTCATTTGGAGGATGACCAACGCCAGGAGCTAGTGGAGATCCTATGGAGGAATAAGTCGTTATTCACGGACGTGCCTAGAAGACACCGCGGAACGGTGCACGAAGTGAATGTGGGGAGTGCTGAGCCCATCAAGCAGCACCCTTACAGAGTTAACCCGGAGAAAGCAGCGGCAATGAGAGCAGAAGTGAAGTATCTGCTAGATAACGACTTGGCAGAGGTTAGCGACAGTGACTGGAGTTCGCCGTGCCTCCTCGTGAAGAAGAGTGACGGCACGTACCGGTTCTGTACCGATTATAGGAAAGTGAATGCACTCACGGTCGCTGACTCGTTTCCGATACCGCGCATTGACGATTGCATAGATCGGATTGGGAGTGCACGGTATGTCTCGAAGATAGACCTGTTGAAGGGATACTACCAGATTCCCCTGTCTGAGGAGGCCAAGAGGATCTCAGCGTTCGTGACTCCCGACGGCTTGTACCAATATAAAGTGGTGCCGTTCGGAATGAAGAATAGTGGTAGTTGTTTTCAACGAGTAATGAATCAGGTATTACAAGGCGCGACCGGATGTGCAGTGTACATCGATGATATTGTGGTGTTCGCTGATTCCTGGAAGGATCACGTGGATCGACTTTTAGATTTGTTCGATCGTTTGGAGAAGGCCAACCTGACGATCAACTTGGCAAAAAGCGAGTTCGGGAGAGCCCGCCTGGAGTACCTTGGATATATAGTAGGGCAAGGCGAGGTTGCTCCGGTAAGAACAAAGGTGGAGGCCATTGACAACTTCCCGGTGCCCAGGAGTAAGAAAGAATTGTTGAGATACCTCGGTATGATTGGATATTACCGGAAGTTCTGTGAAAATTTCTCCACCATAGCCGCTCCTATGACGAGTTTGCTATCAAAGAGCAAGAAGTGGGAGTGGAATGGAACAGCACAAGAAGCGTTTGAGAAGACCAAAAGACTGTTGACTGGGGCACCTGTACTAGTGTCGCCAGATTTTGAAGCGCCGTTTACGTTATTTGTAGATGCCAGTGATATAGGGGCCGGAGCTGTACTGACGCAGCAGAATGATGGAATTTACCGCCCCGTGTCCTTCTTCTCGAAGAAGTTCGTTAAGCACCAGAGGTCGTACAGTACAGTCGAGAAAGAGACTTTGGCCCTGGTGATGGCATTGAAACATTTTGAAGTGTATGTGAGTGGGGGAGGACACCCAGTAACGGTGTATACAGACCATAATCCCCTAGTTTTCCTGAAGAAAATGAAGCATGCAAACCAGAGATTAACCAGATGGTTTTTATCGCTCCAAGAGTATGACCTGGTGATAACGCACATAAGAGGGCGAGACAATGTAGTGGCTGATGCGTTATCTCGAGCCTAGCCACTAGAATAACTCTCAAAAATAAGGGGAGGGGAGTGTTATGATCTCAGCCTGCAGGAGAAACGAGTCTCCCTTCTTGAGAGTTATTCAGCAAGCCTGACCTAACTAGAAGGTCTAGCAAGTATTGAGGTGATAACGCATATGTAAAATAGTTGGTTGGATATGTGTAACAGTTTGAGATTATGGGCAATGCAGAAGAAAATAGATAAATGACTGGCTAGGAGATGTGGACATTTTGCTGGAGGCTTGAGGCTCGCTTCTGGAGGACCTTGACCTCACTTGAGTGCCAGACATCGCAGGGGGAAGCCGCGCTCCGTTGAGCTCCCGTCAGAAGGGAACCCCTAGTGATATATCTCTAAGAGAAGAGAAGTGTGCAGACGTGCCAGCTGTGGAATCGAGCTGGGGACGTGTGGTCTCAAGTCGTGGACGATAATTAGTGAATATTAAGCCGCCCGGAGGCATTATTGTGGGCTGTGTGGAGCGCCCTGACCAGACGCCGTCAGAGGAAAAGCGCCCTCGACCAGTTAATCTGTGGTAAGCACGATATACGCCAGTTCATAGTGATTGCATTGTAGTTGGTCGTGTGCCCAGCGACAGTAGCGATGTTTATTTATAAGTTAGACATGTTTTAATAAGGCAGAAGGCCTGAAATAGGAGAGTGAAGAGGGAGGAACACGGAGCGACGTCCGTCCTCTCTGAGCGCTGGCGGACGACTGAGGGAGCCTGGCTCCGGATGGAGGAAGACCCTCCCAGTGAGTGAGGACCGCCACCAGGCGAGGTGGAGTATGGACCCGCCCAAAACGGGGGAGTCCACTCTCACTGTATGTAGAGAACAGATAGAGGTTTGAGGCAAACATATTGTGTGAATATTTTTTGTTTATGTGTTAAAGGGGAACATTTTATTGGAGTGTCGATGGGTTGCAGGTTTGTCTTTTGGGGAAGAAGTTGCTGAGAACTTCGAAGCCAGCAGATGAAGTAGCTGATGAGACTCCAAGGTAGTGGAGCAGAGGACCTCGAGCTGTGAGGAGAAGCAGCAGTGAAGAGGAGTGTCACGTGCTTCTGTAGAGGTGGTGAAGCACCATAGTTACTCGAGGAAACTTCATGGTGTAGCAGCCAAGAGAGCTGTGGAGGAGCCTAGCAGAAGGGTGAAGCACCGTAGTTGCTCAAGGAAACTTCATGATAGCAGCCTGGAGGAGCTGCAGAGGATCCTGGTAGTGAAGCCCGGAAGAACCTAAAGAAATAGGGTAGTGAACTTCCAGAGGTGGAAGGGGAAGTTCTGGTGGATTACTAGTAGGGAGTTGATAGTGTTTGGTTGTCATTAGCGTGCAAGACGCAGTGAGAGGTGAGTGACTGTTGGCATTCTTGCGTCAAGGAGTTTTTTTTATACTGAAGTATCAATGAACATTTACACTGGTATATGTTATTGCATTCAAATGCTGGTTTTCTATATATATATGTTATCTTGCTGATGGTGCAACAGTGTGTAGGTTTGACCAACTTGAGGAAGTTAATAGTATCAGGTGGTGAACCAGGAGGTAGGATACCACTTGATAAGCTGATAATAGAGTTCTGATGGTATTGGAGTGCAACCTGATTGTGATATTATAGAGTATAGGATTCATTATTATTATATGTGTGTATGTATCGTGTATGTGCTTTGTTCAGTAAATGTGTCACAATTTGCTGGTGTTTGCCCTTGTCCTAGTGAGGCTTCCCAGGAGGTAGTAAAGAAGGAGAGAGAGAGAGAGAAAGAACCATGAACCACTGCTGTGGACAGGGTAGGAGGTAATACTAGTAAGTCATAGGGGGATTGAGGAGATCATATCTCATAAGGAGAGAGTGGGGAGTCACAGCGGCTCGAGTGGGTGTGTGCACGTGACGACGAGGCTAAGTGTTGGAGCCGCATCCCCTGAACGTGTGACGTTGAGCCCCTCTCCAAGAGCCAGAAGCGCCAAGGGTGATCTCCTAGTATAAGCACTCTACCGAGTTGTGGGTTGGGTTGTCCGTAGAGGAGGATCAACGACGACTACACCAACCAACCCACAGTCTATAATAATATGGACTCCATACTGGGGCTGCATACTCCAGGATTGGCCTAACATATGTGGTATACAAAGTTCTGAATGATTCCTTACACATGATTCTGATTGCCGTTTATATGTTGGCCAGCCTGCCTATGCCGCTGATGTTATCCTCTTGATATGGGCTGCAGGGGACAGGTCTGGTGTGATGTCAACGCCCAAGTCTTTTTCTCTCTCTGACTCATAAAAAATTTCATCTCCCAGATGATACCTAGTATCTGGCCTCCTGCTCCCTACACCTATCTTCATTACATTACATTTGCATGGGTTAAACTCTAGCAACCATTTGTTCGATCATTCCTGCAGCTTGACTAGGTTTTCTTGAAGCCTCAAGCAGTCCTCCTCTGTCTTAATCCTTCTCATAATTTTGGCATCGTCAACAGACATTGAGAGAAATGAATCTATACCCTTCGGGAGATCATTTACATATATCAGAAACAAGATAGGACCGAGTACAGAGCCCTGTGGGACTCCACTGGTGACTTCACGCCAATCCGAGGTCTCACCCCTCACCGTACTTCTCTGCTTCCTATTGCTTAGGTACTCCCTTATCCACTGGAGCACCTTACTAGATACACCTGCCTGTCTCTCCAGCTTATGTTCCAGCCTCTTATGCGGTACTATGTCAAAGGCTTTCTGACAATCCAAGAAAATGCAGTCCGCCCAGCCTTCTCTTTCTTGCTTAATCTTTGTCACCTGATCCTAGAATTCTATTAAGCCCGTCAGGCAAGATTTACCCTCCCTGAATCCATGTTGTCGATTTGTCACGAAGTCCCTTCTCTCCAGATGTGTTACTAGATTTTGTCTCACGATCTTCTTCACCACCTTGCATGGTATGCAAGTCAAGGACACTGGCCTGATGTTTAGTGCCTCTTGCCTGTCGCCCTTTTTGTATATTGGGACCACGTTTGCCATCTTCCATATTTCTGGTAGGTCTCTCGTCCCCAGTGACCTACTATACACTATGGAGAGTGGCAAGCAAAGTGCCTCTGCACACTCTTTCAGTACCCATGGTGAGATCCCGTCTGGACCAACAGCCTTTCTAACATCCAGATTCAGCAGGTGTCTCTTGCCCTCTTCACTCGTAATTTTGAACTCTTCCAAGGCCGCCTGGTTTACTTCCCTTTCTCCTAGCACAGTGACCTCACATTGTTCTATTGAGAAAACTCCTGGAACCTCTTGTCGAGTTCTTCACACACCTCTTTGTCATTCTCTGTATACCTGTCTTCGCCTGTTCTAAATTTCATTACCTGTTCTTTCACTGTTGTTTTCCTCCTGATGTGACTATGGAGTACCTTTGCTTCGGTCTTGGCTTTGTTTGTTATATCATTTTTATCATTTTTCTCTGCTTCTCTTCTCACCCTAACACTCATTCCTGGTTCTCTGTCTCTCTCTTTGCTTTCTGGTGTTCAGTTATTCCGGAACTTCCTCCACACCCTTTTGTTCAGCCCCTTTGCTTCCATACATGCCCTATTATTCCATGGATTCTTCTTTAGCTTCTCGGATTTTTCCCTTTGGGATAAGATAAACTTGTTTACTGCCTCCTGACACTTTTGGGTGACATAGTCCATCATATCTTGTACAGACTTAGCTCTGAGGTCTGTGTCCCAAAGTATTTCCCTTAGGAAACGTCTCATCTCCTCATATTTCCCGTTTCGGTAAGCCAGCTTTTTGTTTCCTAGTTCTTTTTGGGGGGAGATAATTCCTAGCTCTACCAGGTACTCAGTGTTTAATACACTGTGGTCCCTCATTCCTAAGGGTGCTTCCATCTTAACTTCCCTTATATCCCACTTATTTAGGGTAAATATCAAATCGAGCATGGCTGGTTCATCTTCTCCTCTCATTCTTGTTGGTTCCTTGATGTTCTGGCTCAGAAAGTGTCTTGTTGCCACGTCCAGCAGCTTAACTCTCCATGTTTCTGGTCCTCCATGCAGATCCCTGTTCTCCCAGTCTAATTTCCCGTGGTTGAAACCTCTCATGAATGGTAGTCCACATCCATTCCTGCTGGCAACAGTAGCTGCTCTCTTTATTATGTTAATGGTGGCCATGTTGTTTCTATCATATTCCTGTCTGGGTCTTCTGTCGTTTGGTGATGGATTATATATGACTACGACTATAATTTTTTGTCCTCCAGTAGTTATGGTACCTGCTATGTAGTCACTGAAACCCTCACAGCCCTGAATAACCATCTCCTGAAAGTCCCAGCCCTTTCTTACCAGCAGAGCTACACCACCACCGCCTCTTCCTTCTCTCTCTTTCCTCATAACATAATATTCCTGTGGAAACACTGCATTTGTTATGGTTTTCGTTAGCTTTGTTTCCGTGAGTGCTAATATGTCTGGATTTTCCTCTAGTACCCATTTTCCAAGCTCATTTGCTTTGTTTGTAATTCCATCTATGTAAGTGTACACATCCCTGAGGCTCACTTTCTTCTGACCCTTCTCAAATCGCCTCCTTGGTGAGTGTTCTACTGGTGGGGGAAGCTGTTCCATGGGTGTGAGGAATTGTGAGGTGGATAACAGGGTCTCAGAGGATACTGGGGAGAGGGGCAGGGTGCGTGCCAGCATGATGCATCATGCTTACATCATTTCCTGCATCTCACTCTTGCTATTCTCCACAAACTGGGTGAACATTTCCTTCATTTCATCACCCTGACTTTTCCCTGTTCCCCCGTTTCGTTTGGCCATCATGCTTGCTCCTGTTCCTCTTATGCTGTAATAGAATTTGTCAGGAGGGGGGGGGGGGCGGCATGTGTTTACTCACCTAATGGTTCTCACCTATTTGTGCTTGTGGGGGTTGAGCTTTGTCTCTTTGGTCCCCCCCTCTCAACTGTCAATCAACTGGTGTACAGATTCCTGAGCCTACTGGGTGTGATAGAATGGTCTCTCTGGATTCTCCCACAGCTGACTTGAATGGCTCATTGCAGGGCACAGTGCACCGATCCTCATGCACAAGCCCTATCTCTGTTAACCCTGGATAGTAAACTGGCATGTTGGGTATATCCAGAATGCCTACTTAACCAGGAATACCTTTATAATATGGAGGCCGCCGTATGTCCAGGCAGGAAGTAGATGCAGGGAAGTTACTGGCCATAGCGTCAGAGAGTACATTGGCTGGTGCCAGCATGAGAGAGACGCCAGCAAGGGGACAGGACAGTCTGACCTCTGGGGTCAGCCTCAACTGGCGCGATGGAGAATAACAACTGTGATGTGGTCGTGACGTGTTCATGACGTCACCTCTGCTACTGATCAGGGAACGATCAATATGATTGGTTCCCGCTCTTTTGCTGCAATATCATTGGTCAAATTGTAACCTCTTGTGTTATGTCCCACGAGATGCCCTGCATTCTCTTGCAAAGGTATTCACGTGAGGGAACCCTTGCATAGAGGACGTGTCCTGTTCTGTCTATCGGCCAATAGACAGAACAACACCGTCTATCAGCCAATAGACAGAACCACACCGTCTATTCCTCACCATCAAGTTAAACTCAGCGTCTCTTCGATATACCAACACTCGCCCAGAATCGCGACTGTGACTATATTGTTCAGAAGCCTAGTAGTGACAAATCATCAAAGCGAAACAGACTGGAATCAGGTAACCCCTGGTGTTAAATAGAGATCGTCTGTGAGTGACCTAGAGTGAACTAAGGCAGTGCCGCCACCTAAGTAACCTGTGTGTGACTTTACCCCAAGTGTACCGCATGGTACCATATAGTCATCCGCTGCCAGCCGCCACTCTGTCCCGAGCGTGTAGCCCGCCAGCCGCCGCCCTCACTGTACTACGTGACGTCACCACCCTTACTCATCGCCAGTGCCACGAAGTGTGTGCGTGTGTCGGTTAGAGATACAGCACGCCCTCCTGTGAGTACCCCTGTGTCAAGTACGGTTTGTAGAAAAGCCTGTCGTCAATGGTCTCACGTCATGACGAGTAGAACCAGCTGTCAGGCCACCTACGAGTTCTTGCATAAATGTGCCTGAGTGAGTGAATAAGAGTACCTGTAAGTACAAGATCTTGTCATTGTTTTATTGTGTCTGTCTGTTGATCTGAGGTATCAACCACACTTCTCACCTACTCATACCTGCCACAGGTATAGATGAAGGCACCCGACGGTGTATGCATGTTTATCTGTGTGGTACCACGGCATTACACTCGTCTGTGAATGTGAGCTTCACAAATACCACACATTTAGTATTGTGTGATATTATTATTGTGCATGTTATTTTCTGTCCTATTGACAGTGTATTTGTGATTTATTGCATATCATCATTACCGAGTATCCGGTTGGAACTCTCGTGATCCCGTTGCATACCAGAAGTTAGGTTTGCCGTGTTAATGATTGGCTGTCAACTGTGTTAAGTTAGGTGTTTTGCCACGGGTGGATCCGAATCGATTAGCCAGACGTCAAGAGTCTTGCTAATGCAGCCATAGCCTTTCTGACACCAATCTAAAGTAAATCAAGCACCCTTTGTATTAGTGGTTAAGTTAGTAAATAAACTACGGTTAAGCTTTATGCGGTGTTTCCGTTGAACCAGTTCTGAATACTGCAGACTATTTACTCAAGCCTTCAGCTCCAGGTGTCTCCATCACCGAGTTGCCTAGTTCACTAAACTATAAATATGATGAGGACGCTAGGAGTCCCTTAAAGTGTTATTTCATTGAGGAGATTCCAACGATCAACGTAGACCAGGACCAGGTGAGGCTAATCTGAGAAGAGACCCTCAAGGACTCTAACTTGACCTTGCTCCCAGGCCCTGTATGGTTAATCGCGTACTTTCTCTGCTGATTCCGACAGCTTCGTGAAGCGTCTGCCACATGTATATTTGCGACGTACGCATTGCAGTCGGGAAAGCAAAATAGAAAACCCCCACACTGGGCTCTATCATATCTACATTTGAAACTGTCTATGGAGTCAGCCTCCACCACATCACTTCCTAGTGCATTCCATTTATTAACTACTCTGACACTGAAAAAATTATTTCTAACGTCTCTGACTCATCTGGGTACTAAGTTTACACCTGTGTCCCCTTGTGTCCCACCCGTGCTGAAGAGTTTGTCTTTGTCCACCCTGTCAATTCCCCCTGAGAATTTTGTAGGTGGTTATCATGTTTCACCTTACTCTTCTGTTTTCCAGGGATGTGACGTTCAGCTCCTTTAGCCTTTCCTCGTAGCTCATTCCTCTCAGTTCCAGGACGAGCTTGGTGGCATACCGCTGAATCTCCTCTAACTTTGTCTTATGTTTAACTAGGTATGGACTCCAGGCTGGAGCTGTATACTCCAGGATTGGTCTTACATAAGCGGTATTCAGGGTCATGAACGATTCCTTACACAAGCTTCTAAAGGCAGTTCTTATGTTGGCCAGTCTAGCATATACCGCTGATGATATTCTTTTGATGTGGGCCTCTGGGGACAGGTTCGGTGTGATATCAACCCCCAGATCATTCTCTCTATTTGACTCTTGCAGGACTTCACCTCCCAGATGATACCTTGTATTCAACCTCCTGCTCCCTTCGCCTAATTTCATTACCTTACACTTTCCTGAGATGAACTTTAGCAGCCATTTTCTAGACCATTCCTCCAGGTCATCCTGTAGTCTCTGTCTATCTTCATCCGTCTTGATTCTTCTCATAATTTTGGCGTCATCAGCAAACATTGAGAGGAATTAGTCAATACCCTCCGGAAGATCGTTTTACATATATTAGAAACAGGATGGGTCCAAGTACTGAGCCCTGTGGGACTCCGCTGGTGACATCTCGCCACTCTGATGTTTCCCCCCCACCTCACCGTTAATCGCTGTTTCCTGTTGCTTAAGTTATCCACTGGAGCACCTTCCCTTTTACTCCTGCCTGTTGCTCCAACTTTTTTAACCTCCTTTTTCTGGGGTACTGTGTCCAAGGCTTTCTGGCAGTCCAGGAAAATGTAGTCGGCCCACCCATCTCTTTCCAGCCTAATTTTTGTTGCCAGGTCATAGAATTTTATTTAACCTGTGAGGCACGAGTTATCGTTCCTGAACCCATGTTGGTGGTGCGTTACAAAGTTATTTCCCTCCAGGTGCTCTACGAGCCTTTTCCTCACGATCTTCTCCATCACCTTGCATGGTATATAAGTTCGGGAAACTGGCCTGTAGTTCAGTGCCTCTTGCCTGTCATACTTCTTGTATATTGGGACTACGTTAGCTGTCTTCTGTTAGACTACTGTTAGCTGTGTGTGTGTGTGTGTGTGTGTGTGTGTGTGTGTGTGTGTGTGTGATCAGGCATTGTTTGTGTGGTCAGGCAGTGTGTGTCTGTTCACCTAGTTGTGTTTGCGGGGGTTGAGCTTTACTCTTTGGCCCGCCTCCCAAATGTCAATCAACTGTTTACTAACTACTTTTTTTCTCCACACCACACACACACACACACACACACACACCAGGAAGCAGCCCGTGACAGCTGACTAACACCCAGGTACCTATTTACTGCTAGGTAACAGGGGCATTCAGGGTGAAAGAAACTTTGCCCATTTGTTTCTGCCTCATGCGGGAATCGAACCCGCGCCTCAGAATTACGAGTCCTGCGGCTATCCACCAGGCTACGAGGCCCCTGATGTGTGTGTGTGAGAGTGGGGGTCAGGCTGTGTGTGTGTTTGTGGGGGTCTGGCAGTGTGTGTGTGTGTATTCACCTAGTTGTCTTTGCGGTGGTTGAGCTTTGCTCTTTCGGCCGCCCCTCAAATGTCAATCAACTGTTTACTAACTACTTTTTTCTCCACACCACACACACACACACACACACCCTAGGAAGCAGCCCGTGACAGCTGACTAACTCCCAGGTACCTATTTACTGCTAGGTAACAGGGGCATTCTGGTTGAAAGACACTTTGACCATTTGTTTCTGCCTAGAGCAGGAATCGAACCCGCGCCACAGAATTACAAAACCTGTGCGCTATCCACCAGGCTACCAGGCGTGTTTGTGTGTGTGATTAGGCAGTGTGTGTGTGGTCAGGCAGTGTGTATGTGTGTGTGTGTGTGTGTGTGTGTGTGTGTGTGTGTGTGTGTGTGTGTGTGTGTACTCACCTAGTTGTGTCTGCAGGATCGAGCATTGACTCTTGGATCCCGCCTTTCGAACATCGGTTGTTTACAGCAATGACTCCTGTCCCATTTCCCTATGTTTCTCCTGTCCCTGGTTTTAAAATTATGAATAGTATTTGCTGCCACAACCTGTTCCTGAAGTGCATTCCATTTCCCCACTACTCTCACGCTAAAAGAAAACTTCCTAACATCTCTGTGACTCATCTGAGTTTCAAGCTTCCATCCATGTCCTCTCGTTCTGTTACTATTCCGTGTCAACATTTCGTCTATGTCCACTCTGTCAATTCCTCTGAGTATCTTATACGTTCCTATCATGTCCCCCCTCTCCCTTCTTCTTTCTAGTGTCGTAAGGCACAGTTCCCTCAGGCGCTCTTCATACCCCATCCCTCGTAGCTCTGGGACGAGTCTCGTTGCAAACCTCTGAACCTTTTCCAGTTTCATTATATGCTTCTTCAGATGGGGACTCCATGATGAGGCGGCATACTCTAAGACTGGCCTTACGTAGGCAGTGTAAAGCGCCCTAAATGCCTCCTTACTTAGGTTTCTGAATGATGTTCTAACTTTTGCCAGTGTAGAGTACGCTGCTGTTGTTATCCTATTAATATGTGCCTCAGGAGATAGATTAGGTGTTACGTCCACCCCCAGGTCTCTTTCACGCGTCGTTACAGGTAGGCTGTTCCCCTTCATTGTGTACTGTCCCTTTGGTCTCCTATCTCCTAGTCCCATTTCCATAACTTTACATTTGCTCGTGTTGAATTCTAGTAGCCATTTCTCTGACCATCTCTGCAATCTGTTCAGGTCCTCTTGGAGGATCCTGCAATCCTCATCTGTCACAACTCTTCTCATCAACTTTGCATCATCCGCAAACATCGACATGTAGGACTCTACGCCTGTAAACATGTCGTTAACATATACAAGAAATAGAATTGGTCCCAGCACCGATCCTTGTGGTACTCCACTTGTTACTGTTCGCCAGTCCGACTTCTCGCCCCTTACCGTAACTCTTTGGCTCCTTCCTGTTAGGTAGTTCCTTATCCATTCTAGGACCTTTCCCCCCACCCCCGCCTGCCTCTCGAGCTTGAACAGCAGTCTCATGTGCGGTACTGTATCAAAGGCTTTTTGGCAGTCCAGAAATATGCAGTCTGCCCAACCATCTCTGTCCTGTCTTATCCTCGTTATTTTATCATAGAATTCCAGAAGGTTTGTTAGGCACGATTTCCCTGTCCAGAACACATGTTGATGTTTGTTCACAAACCTAATGTTCTCCAGGTGTGCAACCAGTCGTAGCCTAATTATTCTTTCCAGTATTTTACAGGGGATGCTTGTCAGTGATACAGGTCTGTAGTTAAGTGCCTCCTCCCTATCTCCTTTCTTGAAGATCGGCACGACATTTGCCTTCTTCCAGCAACTGGGCAATTCTCCTGACATAAGTGACTCATTAAAGATCATTGCCAGAGGCACGCTGAGGGCCTGTGCTGCTTCTTTTAGTATCCACGGTGATACTTTGTCTGGTCCAACTGCTTTAGTTGCATCTAGAGTTGTCAACTGTTTCATTACCTCCTCTGCTGTCACCTCTATATCTGATAGTCTTTCATCTAGGGTAACCCCTTCCAACAATGGGAGCTGCTCAGGCTCGGTAGTGAACACTCCATGGAAACTGGCATTCAGTGCCTCGCAGATTTCCTTGTCACTTTCAGTATATGCCCCCTCTGTCTTCCTTAGTCTTGTCACTTGGTCGTTCACCGACATTTTTCTTCTTATATGACTGTGTAGTAACTTAGGTTGTTTTTTCGCTTTGATTGCAATATCGTTCTCATAGTCCCTTTCCGATGTTCGTCTTATGTTAATGTAATCGTTCCTAGCTCTGTTGTATCTGCTTCTGTTGTCCTCTGTTCTTTGACTTCTGTACTTCCTCCACTCCCGCCTGCTGGCCATTTTTGCTTCCTGACACTGTCTATTAAACCATGGGTTATTATATTCCTTCTTATTTTTTCCCTTTACCGTTGGTATAAATCTCTCTTCGGCCTCCTGGCATTTCTGTATGACTAGGTCCATCATATCTTGGACTGTTTTTCCTCTAATTTCTTCCTCCCACTGCACTTCACCCAGATAGTCCCTTATCCTCATATAGTCCCTTTTCCTGTAGTCAGCTCTCCTTTCCCAGATCTCTTGTCCCATGGTCATAAGTTTGAATTCCATCATGTAGTCAAAGACTAGGACACAATGGTCACTGGCCCCTAGAGGTATTTCATGCTCTAAATTCTCGATATCTTCTACGTTCTGGGTGAAAATCAGGTCTAATAGGCTCGGTACATCTCCTCCTCTTTCCCTTGTGTCTTCCTTCACATGTTGTGTCAAGAAATTCCTGTCTATAACATCTACTAATTTTGCTCCCCACGTTTCGTCCCCTCCATGGGGATTCCTTGATTCCCAATTTATCTCTCCATGATTTAGGTCCCCCATGATCAGCAGCTTCGCTCTCATTCTGTGGGCTAGTGAAGCTGCCTTCTGCAGTTCATCTATACATGCTATGTTGTTGTCATCATACTCCTGCCTGGGTCTTCTACTGTTTGGTGGGGGATTGTAGATTACCAAGATCACAATCTTCCTCCCATCTACTGTCAGAGTTCCATGTATGAAGCTTGTGCACTCATTGGTAACTCGATTTCCCAGGTCTTCAAACTTCCATTTCCGCTTTATTAGGAGTGCTACTCCCCCTCCCTGTCTCTGTGTCCTCTCTTTTCGTATCACCTGGTACCCTGCAGGAAAGATTGCATCTGAGATCATGTCATTAATTTTAGTTTCCACAATTGCAACTATGTCAGGATCTGCTTCACTCACTCTTTCTTTTATCTCTTCTGCTTTATTAGATACCCCATCAGCATTGGTGTACCAAACCTTGAGATTCTTCATGGAAACTCTTGTACCAGAGTTCTCCCTTTCTCTGGGGGTCTGGGGGGATCTGGGGGATGTCTGGGGGGTGACTGGGGGCAGAGGGGATCTGGGGGGTGTCTGGGGGATGACTGGGGGCGGGGAGGGTCCGGGGGATGTCCGAGGGGATCCGGGGGGTGTCTGGGGGGGTCCGGGGGGTGTATGGGGGGTGAAAGAGTTCAGGAGGGGTGCTTGGGGGGCTACTGGGGGCTGGGCTTCTAGGAAGGTAGGTAGGAGGGTCTGGGGTAGGGCCTGGGTAGGTAGGTCTGGAGTAGGAAGGGCATACTGGGTCTGAAGATTAGGGAGGGCATAGAGGGGTTGGGAGATAGCGTAAGGTTGGGAGACAGATAGAGGTTGAGAGGTTGGGAGGGGGAAGGATAGAGGGGGTGGGGGGGACCTCCCACCTCCCTCGCAAGGGTGGGGGGTCACATGGAAGGAGAGGGGATGAGGAGGGGTGAGGGCTGGGTAGGCTTTGGGTGTTGAGGGGATGAGGTCTGGGTGGGTTCTTGGGGTTGAGGGGATGAGGTCTGGATGGGTTTTGGGGGTTGAGGGGATGAGAGCTGGGTGGGTTTTGGGGGTTGAGGGGATGAGGGCTGGATGGGTTTTGGGGGTTGAGGTGATGAGGCGGTCCTAGGAATGTGGGATGAATTTGACTCCAGTGGCGTCAGAGGGGTCAAGGGATGTGCTGGGGAGATAAGCAGGGGCGGCTGATTTGGGGAAGGGGTGACCTGAGAAGCACGTGGGATCTGGTTAGCATGGGGTGGATTAGCACTGGGGTGTGTAGCTGCGCTCAAATGGGAAGAGTCGTATTGTTGTTTGCTTGCTCTGTGGGCAATCTGTTCCTCCTTTGTCATGAATTTGTCAATAAATACGTTGTAGTAATTTTCGCTACCTCTGAGTAGGTGTTTGTGATGCAGTATGTAATCCACTGCCTCTTCGTTAGTGAACTGTACCAGGACAGGTCGTTTCCTGTTACAGTTGTATGGTCCAATGCGTCGGTGGACTTGCACCTCATTCCCTGCCATCTGGGCTCTCATGTCTCTCAAGATCCCCTGTAGTTCCAAATCCTCAATCTCCATCCTTTCCTGCCTCGATGGTGCCCTGGCTTCAAGTAATCCATGGATTATGATTGTCCTCTTTCTCAGTTCAGGGTCATGCTGGTGGCCCTCTCCCTGGCTGACCCCCACCCCTCCTACACCCGCTACTCCACCTACTACTACTACTCCCCCTTCCCCTGCCAAGCTTCCCTTATTCCTGCCAAATTCATTAGTAAGCCTAGATATTTCTCCTTGCCATTCTACCCTGCTCTTCCTGATTTCCTCTTGAATATAATCCATAAACTCTTGTTTGAGTCTTTGAACCTCGCCCTGTATCTTATTAAAGACTTCACTTTTAATCCCCTGGATTAGATCACCTATCCAAACATCCCTCTTCTCTACAAATTTCCCAATCATCTTCTTCACAAACCTATCTTCTTCCTCAATCATAATACTGTTGGACCTAGACCCCCTTCCTGACCTAGTCATTGCTATAATGCAACCTTACCCACAGGGGTTCCAAGTATCTTACCGTCCTGCTAACACAATAGGTGAGTGAATCTCCAAGCGTCGTCCCACGTGCTGGTAGAAGGGTTGCTGCCGGAGGTGAGGTCACGCGGTCAGAGGTCGGTGAGGTCTGCTCCACAGTACACACTGCCACAATACTTCAACTTCAACTGTGTGTGTGTGTGTGTGTGTGTGTGTGTGTGTGTGTGTGTGTATGTGTGTGTGTGTGTGTTGTTAGGCACAGTGTGTGTGGGGGGGGTGGGTGTTGAGCTTTGGCTCTTTGGTCCCGCCTCTCAACTGTCAATCAACTGGTGTACAGATTCCTGAGCCTACTGGGCTCTATCATATCTACATTTGAAACTGAGTATGGAGTCAGCCTCCACCACATCACTGCCTAATGCATTCCATCTGTTAACTACTCTGACACTGAAAGAGTTCTTTCTAACGTCTCTGTGGCTCATGTGGGTACTCAGTTTCCACCTGTGTCCCCTTGTACACGTACCACCAGCGTTGAATAGTTTTTCCTTGTCTACCCGGTCGATTCCCACGAGGATTTTGTAGGCAGTGATCATGTCTCCCCTTACTCTTCTGTCTTCCAATGTCCTAAGGTGCATTTCCCGCAGCCTTTCCTCGTAACTCGTGCCTCTTAATTCTGGGATTAGTCTAGAGGCACACTTTTGAACTTTTTCCAGCTTCGTCTTGTGCTTGACAAGGTACGGGCTCAGTGCTGGGGGCCTCATACTCCAGTATTGGTCATATATATGTGGTAGACAAGATTCTGAAAATTTCCTTACACAGGTTCGAGAAGGCTGTTCTGATGTTACCCAGCCTCACATATGCCGCAGACGTTATTATTTTTATGTGGGCTTCCGGAGACAGGTTTGGTGTGATATCAACTCCTAGATCTTTCTCTCTGTCCGTTTCATTAAGTACTTCATCATAAGCACTTCTTCATAAGAGTGTGTGTGTGTGTGTGTGTGTGTGTGTGTGTGTGTGTGTGTGTGTGTGTGTGTGTGTGTGTGTGGTCAGGAAGTGTGTGTGTGTGTGGTCAGGCAGTATATGTGTGTGGTCAGGCAGTGTGTGTGTTTACTCACATAATTATACTTGCGGGGGTTGAGCTTTGGCTCTTTGGTCCCGCCTCTCAACCGTCAATCAACTGGTGTACAAATTCCTGAGCATACTGGGCTCTATCATATCTACATATGAAACTGTGTATGGAGTCAGCCTCCACTACATCACTTCCTAGTGCATTCCATTTATTAATTACTCTGACACTGGACAAAAACACTGAGTTTTTTATGTTTTGTGTTCAAAATACAAACACACTGTGTGTTTTTGTGTGTGTGTGTGTGCGTGTGTGTGTGTGTGATTATGTGTATGTGTGTGTGTGATCAGGCAGTGCGTGTGTGTGTGATCAGACAGAGTGTGTGTGTGTGTGTGTGTGTGTGTGTGTGTGTGTGTGTGTGTGTGTGTGTGTGTACTCACCTAGTTGTACTCGCCTAGTTGTGTTTGCGGGGGTTGAGCTCTGGCTCTTTGGTCCCGCCTCTCAACCGTCAATCAACAGGTGTACAGATTCATGAGCCTATCGGGCTCTGTCATATCTACACTTGAAACTGTGTATGGAGTCAGCCTCCACCACATCACTTCCTAATGCATTCCATTTGTATTAGGAAGGTGTGGCACACACACACACCTGTATTACAGGTGTGTGTGTGTGTGTGTGTGTTTATGTGTGAGTGTTTATGTGTGAGTGTTTATGTGTGAGTGTTTATGTACTCACCTAGTTGTACTCACCTAGTTGTGTTTGCGGGGGTTGAGCTCTGGCTCTTTGGTCCCGCCTCTCAACCGTCAATCAACAGGTGTACAGATTCCTGAGCCTATCGGGCTCTGTCATATCTACATTTGAAACTGTGTATGGAGTCAGCCTCCACCACATCACTTCCTAATGCATTCCATTTGTCAACCACTCTGACACTAAAAAAGTTCTTTCTAATATCTCTGTGGCTCATTTGGGCACTCAGTTTCCACCTGTGTCCCCTTGTGCGTGTTCCCCTTGTGTTAAATAGACTGTCTTTATCTACCCTATCAATCCCCTTCAGAATCCCCTTCCCTTCAGATGTGTGTGTTTGTGTGTGTGTTTGTGTGTGTGTGTGTTTATGTGTGTGTGTGTTTATGTGTGTGTGTGTGTGTGTGTGTGTTTATGTGTGTGTGTGTTTATGTGTGTGAGTGTTTATGTGTGAGTGTTTATGTGTGAGTGTTTATGTGTGTGTTTATGTGTGTGTGTGTGTGTGTGTGTGTGTGTGTGTGTGTGTGTGTGTGTGTGTGTGTGTGTGTGTGTGTGTGTGTGTGTGTGTGTGTGTGTGTGTGTACTCGCCTAGTTGTGTTGGCGGGGGTTGAGCTCTGGCTCTTTGGTCCCGCCTCTCAACTGTCAATCAACTGGTGTACAGATTTCTGAGCCTATTGGGCTCTATCATATCTACATTTAAAACTGTGTATGGAGTCAGCCTCCACCACATCTCTGCCTAATGCAGTCCACCTGTTAACTACTCTGACACTGAAAAAGATCTTTCTAACTTCCCTGTGGCTCATTTGGGTACTCAGTTTCCACCTCTGTCCCCTTGTACGCGTACCGCTAGTGTTTAATAGTTTATCCTTGTCTACCCTGTCAATTCTCTTGAGGATTTTGTAGGTAGTGATCATGTCTCCCCTTACTCTTCTGTCTTCCAGTGTCGTAAGGTGCGTTTCCCGCAGCCTTTCCTCGTAACTCGTGCTACTTAATTCAGGGATTAGTCTAGTGGCACACTTTTGAACTTTTTCCAGCTTCGTCTTGTGCTTGACAAAGTACGGGCTCCATGCTGGGGCCGCACACTCCAGGATTGGTCTTACGTATGTGGTGTACAAGATTCTAAACGATTCCTTACACAGGTTCCTGATGGCTGTTCTGATGTTAGCCAGCCTCGCATATGCCGCAGACGTAATTCTCTTTATGTGGGCTTCAGGACACAGGTTTCGTGTTATATCAAATCCTAGATCTTTCTTTCCGTTTCATTAAGTACTTCATCTTCTATTCTGTATCTTGTGTCTGGCCCCCCGTTTCCACCGCCTAGTTTCATTACTTTGCCATTACTCGGGTTAAACTTTAGCAGCCATTTGTTGGACCATTAATTCAGTCTGTCTAGGTCGTCCTGTAACCTCCTACTATCAACCTTTGTTTCAATACTCCTCATAATTTTTGCATCATCAGCAAACATTGAGAGAAATGATTCAATACCCTCTGGGAGATCATTTACATATATCAGAAAAAGTATTGGTCCAAGGACTGACCCCTGCGGGACTCCACTTTTGATGTCACGCCAATCCGAGACCTCACCCCTCACAGTGACTCGTTGTCTTCTGTTACTTAGGTACTCCCTTATCCAACGAAGTACCTTCTCTCTCACTCTAGCCTGCATCTCCATCTTTTTTTACTAGCCTCTTGTGTGGTACTGTATCAAAGGCTTTTTGACAATCCAAAAATATGCAGTCTGCCCACCCCTCTCCTTCTTGCCTGATTTTTGTTGCCTGGTCGTAGAATTCAATTAGCCCTGTGAGGCAGGTCTTGCCATCTCTGAACCCATGTTGATGCTGTGTTACAAAGCTCTTTCGCTCCAAATGTTCCACTAGCAATGTGTGTGTGTTTGTGTGAGTATGTTTGTGTATTTGTGTGTTTGTGTGTGTGTGTGTGTGTGTGGTCAGGCAGTGTGTCTGTGTGTGGTCAGGGTGTGTGTGTGTGTTTGTGATCAGGCAGTGTGTCTGTGTGTGGTCAGGCAGTGTGTCTGTGTGTGGTCAGGCAGTGTGTCTGTGTGTGGTCAGGCAGTGTGTCTGTGTGTGGTCAGGCAGTGTGTCTGTGTGTGGTCAGGCAGTGTGTCTGTGTGTGGTCAGGCAGTGTGTCTGTGTGTGGTCAGGCAGTGTGTCTGTGTATGGTCAGGCAGTGTGTCTGTGTATGGTCAGGCAGTGTGTCTGTGTGTGGTCAGGCAGTGTGTCTGTGTGTGGTCAGGGTGTGTGTGTGTGTGTGGTCAGGCAGTGTGTCTGTGAGTGTGAGTGGTCAGGCAGTGTGTTTGTGAGTGCGTGGGGTCAGGCAGTGTGTGTGTACTCACCTATTTGTGTTTGCAGGATCGTGTATTGACTCTTGGATCCCGCCTTTCCAGTCATCGGTTGTTTACAGCAATGACTCCTGTCCCATTTCCCAATCATACCTAATTTTAAAATTATGAATATAGTTTGCTTCCACAACCTGCTCCCCCTAGTGCATTCCATTTTTCCACTACTCTCATGCTAAACGAAAACTTCCTAACATCTCTGTGACTTATCTGAGTTTCCAGCTTCCACCCATGTCCCCTCGTTCTGTTACTATTACGTGTGAACATTTCATCTATTTCCACTTAATTAATTTCCCCGAGTATTTTATATGTCCCTATCATATCTCCTCTCTCCCTTCTTTTCTCTAGTGTCGTAAGGTTCAGTTCTTTCAGACGCTCTTCATATCCCATCCCTCGTAACTCTGGGACAAGCCTTGTCGCAAACTTCTGATCTTTTTCCAGTTTCCTTATGTGTTTCGTCAAGTAGGGGCTCCATGATGGCGCATCATACTCTAAGACTGGTCTCACATAGGCAGTGTAAAGCGCCCTAAAAGCCTCCTCACTTAGGTTTCTGAATGAAGTTCTAATTTTCGCCAGTGTAGAGTACGCTGCTGTCGTTATCCTATTTATATGTGCCTCAGGAGTTAGATTAGGTGTTATGTCCACTCCCAGGTCACTTTCTCGAATCGTTACAGATAGGCAGTTCCCCTTCATTATGTACTGTCCCTTTGGTCGCCTATCCCCTGATCCACTTTCCATAACTTTACATTTACTCATGTTGAACTCCAGTAGCTATTTCTCTGACCATCTCTGCAACCTGTCCAGGTCCTCTTGGAGGACCCTACAATCCTCATGTCACAACTCTTCTCATTAATCCGCGAACATTGACATGTAGGATTCCACTCCTGTAAACATATCATTTACGTAAATTAGAAAGAGGAGTGATCCCAGCACCGATCCTTGAGGTACTCCACTCGTTACTGTTCGCCAGTCAGACTTTTCGCCCCTTACCATTACCCTCTGGCTCCTTCCTGTTAGGTAGTTCTTCACCCATGCTAGGGCCTTTCCACTTACTCCTGCCTGTCTCTCAAGTTTGTATAACAGTCTCATGTGCGGTACACTATAAAAGGCCTTATGGCAGTCTAGATATATGCAGTCTGCCCAGCCTTCTCTGTCCTGCCTTATTCTTGTTACGTTATCATGGAATTCCAAAAGGTTTGTTAGGCATGATTTCACTGTCCAGAACCCTTGTTGGTGTTTGTTTACAAATCCAATGCTCTCCAACTGCTCAACAATTCTTAGCCTAATTATTCTTTCAAGTATTTTGCAGGGAATGCTTGTCAGAGATACGGGTCTGTAGTTAAGTGCCTCCTCCCTATCTCCTTTTTTGAAAATTGCTACGACATTTGCCTCCTTCCAGCAACTGGGCAATTCTCCCGACATAAGCGACTCGTTAAAGATCACTGCCAGAGGCACGCTGGGAGCCTGCACTGTATCTTTTAGTATCCACGGTGATACTTTGATCCAACCACTAGTGTGTGTATGTTTTATTATTATTATTATTATTATTATTATTTTCTACCACAAACGTGGCCACACATTTACAATGCTAACTAGCATATATACATTTTCTTCTGTCCTCCATGGACAGGGTTAGAGATGTGTTAAACATATAGTTCAAGGGTTTATTGAACAATCAACCACAGAGGGTGATTCGGTGCTTTTAAAATGATAAGTTAACCTACATACGTAAATATATAGATACACAGATTTACGTATACCCTACATAATGTGTTCGATGTGTCTGTTACATAGTGTCATTAATGTGCATTTATAAAGGTGAAATGCAATTCTGATCAGCTTCCATATGTACTTTATACACATACATATACATACACACACACACATACATATGTACTCATACATATGTACATACATGTATACATACATGTATACATACATATATACACCCACACATGCATTTACATACATTTGTCTCTCTTGCTCTGACAGAGTGAGATAGCTGATAGAGAAACTAGTGTGCAATTAAGCACTTAATCACTGAAGGTGATGAAGGTGCTTTTACAAGCTCAGGTTATATAGTTACATCACATACATACATTATATAATTGATACGTTACATGGTTAATCAATTAGCCAATTAATGTGTGTGTGTGTGTGTGTGTGCATCTAGTGTTGTCAACCGTTTCATGACCTCCTCGGCTGTCACTTCTATATCTGATAGTCTTTCATCTAGGGTAATCTCTTCTAGCAGTGGGAGCGACTCAGGCTCGGTTGTGAACACTCCATGGAAACTTGCATTCAGTTCCTCGCAGATTTCCTTGTCACTTTCTGCGTATGCCCCTTTTGTTTTTCTCAGTCTTGTCACTTGGTCATTTACCGACATCTTCCTTCCTATATGGCTATGTAGTAATTTAGGTTGTTTTTTTCGCTTTGATTGCAATATAATTCTCATAATTTCTTTCCGATACTCGTCTTATGTTAATGTAATCGTCCGAGATCTGTTACAACTAATCCTGTTGTCCTCTGTTCTTTGTCTTCTGTACTTCCTCCACTCCCTCCTGCTTTTCGCTTTTGCTTCCTGACACTGTCTCTTAATCCATGGGTTATTATATTCCCTCTTGTTGTTTTCCCTTACTGTTGGAATAAATCTCTCTACTGCCTCCCTGCATTTCCATATGACTTCGTTCATCATATATTGCACTATTTTTCCTCTAATTTCTTCCTCCCACTGCACTTCTCCCAGGTAGTCCCTTATCCTTCTGTAGTCCGCTTTTATGTAATCAAGTCTCCTTTCCTGGACCTCTTGTCCTTTGGTCACAATTTTAAGTTCCATCATGTAGTCAAAGACTAGGACACAATGGTCACTGGCTCCTAGTGGTATTTCATGTTCCAAATGCTCGATATCTTCTACATTCGGGGTGAAAATTAAGTCACATAGGTTCGGCAATAACGTCTACCAACTTTGCTCCCCACGTTTCCTCCCCACCATGGAGATTCCTTGTTTCCCAATTTATCTCTCCATGATTTAGGTCCTCCATGATCAGCAGCTTCGCTCTCATTCTATGCGCTATTGTTGCTGCCATGTGCAGTTCATTTATACATGCCTAAGAGGGCATTATTTTGGTTTTGAAAAAGTTGTTCAATGTCAACCAATATTTTTTTACTAGTTAAATATGAAAAGCGCTGCAATTGTTCCATGTTTCAGTACTGCAGCGTAAATAGAAAGGAAGATATATATATATATTTTTTTTTCGACGAAATTTACACATTTTCAAGTGTGAATAAAAATACACACCTTTCAGATATAGTCATTCTACAACACTTTTATGACACATTAGCATATATTTAAGGTTCGTAAGTTATGGAGTTTTCAAAACATCTTTAGTTTTCCTAATACAAATATTCAAAGTTCCCCCCCCCCCAAAAAAAAAGAAAAAAATATGCAAATATGTTATGTTTATTGCTATTATAAAATCAATACATGAACTAAGGAAAAAACGATAAGTAGCGAGTTTAGAGACATACACTTTACATATAAGGTATAAGTTTCATGTAAATTGAATAAAAAATGAAAGAGTTATTCAAACGTTTATGTTAGTTGAAAACATTGAAAATAAATAAGTAAAAAATAAAGTCTAAGGTGCTACCATCTGTGGCTGAGGTTGACATCAACCAGTTTTCTCCAAAATTGGCACCCTTACAGATAGGCTTATGTGCAGGTAGGTGTATAAGTTTCATACAAATCGTCCGACAAAAAAAAAAAATTGAAAAAAACAAATTTAACTTATTTTTTTTCCAATAAAGCTAATTATAATATTTTTTTAATATATGCTATTGTGATAGCTGAGAGTCAAATATGATTTCAGATGACACTTGTGTTTGAAAACCGTTTTTGACCATTTTGGAATAATTTTGACACCTTCAATATTTTTTTCTCTCTTTCTATTTATGCTACGATGCTGAGACTTGAGCCAGATAAAACTCTTTTCATGAACAACTCGCCAAAAAAGTTTGATTGAAATCGAACCAGTTTTCATTTATTGCATAATTTGGGCAAATTTGGAAGCAATGCCCCCTAATACTCTTGCCTGGGCCTTCTACTGTTTGGTGGGGGATTGTAGAGTACCAGTATTACAATCTTCTTCCCAGCCACTGTCAGAGTTCCATGTATGGAGCTCGTGTTTTCATTGGTACCCGGATTTTCCAGTTCATCTAACTTCCATTTACGATTTATTAGGAGTGCCACTCCCCCTCTGTCTCTGTGTCCTTTCCTTTCTTATCACGGGGTACCCCTGTGGAAAGATTGCATCCGAGCTTATGCCATTTATTTTAGTTTCCACTATTGCAACTATGTCTGGGTCTTCCTCACTAACTCTTTCTTTTATATCTTCTGCTTTATTGGATAACCCATCAGCATTGGTGTACCATACCTTGAGACTCTTCTTGGAAACTCTGGTGCCAGAGTGTCCCCCTTTCACAGGGGGGGGGCCTGGGGGGGTGTCTGAGTGGCGAATGGTGTCTGGGCATCTAGGGGGGTGGGGTAGAAAGGGCATAATGGGTCTGAAAATTAGGGAGGGTCTGAATGGCATAGCGGGGTTGAGAAGTAGAGTGAGACTGAGAGTCAGATAGAGGTTGAGAGGTTGGGGGGGGGGGAAGGAATATTGAGGACTGAGGGCCGAGGGGAGAATGGAGCATGGGTGCTGGGAGCGGAAGAGAGGGTATATTAGTTGGGAGGGAATCAGGGGTAGGTGGGGGTTTTGGAGTAGAAGAGGGGAAGAGGGAGATGGAGAAAGGTGTTAGGGGGTCACAAGGTGAGGGGGTTATATGGGTGCTGGGGGTACATAGGAGGGTGAGGGTTGGGTGGAGTTTGGGGGTGAGGGGAAGAGGGGTGCAGTGGGAGCTGGGATGGAGCATGTGGAATTGAAGAAAATGGGGTAGAAGGGGCAGGGGAGTAGGAGGGGGGTGGGAGGGTGGGTTTGGGAAGGGCATGGCTTGACCAACTGGGGTCGTTGACAGGTGTGATGTAACATGGGTAGGGGTGTTGTTGGGGAAGTGCAAATGTGGAAGGGGCAGGGGGGGTTTTGGGGGGCTGAGGCAGGGGGGAGGTATAGGAGGGAAGAGTTGGGAAGGATGTGACCTGGGAGGTGAGGCTACGTGAGAGGCTAGGGGTTCGGTGTCGTGCTTGCCATCTCTTCTTGTGGGCTATTTGCTCATCTTTTGTCATATACCTCTCAATAACCACATTGTAATGGGTTGCACTTGGGTTGTGTGTGTGTGTGTGTGTGTGTGTGTGTGTGTGTGTGTGTGTGTGTGTGTGTGTGTGTGTGTGTGTGTGTGTGTGTGTGGTCAGGCAGTGTGTATTCACCTACCAGTGTTGAATAGTTTCTCCCTGTTTACCCGGTCGATTCCCTGAGGATTTTATAGGTTATGATCATGCCTCCCCTTACTCTTCTGTCTTCCAGTGTTGTAAGGTGCATTTCCCGCAGCCTTTCCTCATAACTCATGCCTCTTAGTACTGGGACTAGTCTAGTGGCATACCTTTGGATTTTTTCACACTTCATCTTGTACTTGATAAGGTACAGGCTCCAGGCTGGGGCCGCATACTCCAGGATTGGTCTTACATATGTGGTGTACAAGATTCTGAATGATTCCTTACACAGGTTCCTGAATGCTGTTCTGATGTTAGCCAGCCTCGCATATGCTGCAGAAGTTCTTCTTTTTATGTGGGCTTCAGGAGACAAGTTTGGTGTGATATCAATGCCTAGATCATTCTCTCTGTTTGTTACATTAAATACTTCATCTCCTAATCTGTATCCTGTGTCTGGCCTCCTGTGTGGGGAATTTTACCCACCATATCTAATAATCATCTAAGAAATGTATTATTTCTGTATCATATTTATATCATATCTAAATCATGCCAAAATCATATTAGAATCATTATAGATTCATTAAACATCTTGATCCTAGATGACAATGCCACTTGGATCACATACGCCATAGGGCCCTATAGATGCCTACGTGACTTTGTGCATGATCTCTCAAGGATCCAGAAGCTTCTAGAAGGATTTATTAATTAAAAACTATTGGAACATTAATCGCTTCCGGTAGGGATTATAAATCGAATCCCTAATAAGAATCAGTAGTACCATCAAGTACTACTTATAATCTTTAAATCCTATATCTAATTATATTATAATCACGTCTTATCTCAATCATAAGTCAAGACAGTAAAAATAATCAATCAATATTCATTGAAAGCTACCCCTCTCAAGGGAGAGGGAGGAGCATCTCGGGAATAAGAAGCGCCCAAGACACCCCGCGGCACTACGTGTTTGTTGACAACTGAGTGAACAGTGATGGATCCTTAGCGAACATTAATAGCTCAGAACACCTTATCTAATATCTTTATCACCAGTGAACCACCTTCACCATCAACCCTCATCCTTCTGCAAAGCAGTTTATAGTAAAATCCACATAGCAATGCTACAACAACAATCTACAGCAAAGCTGTTATATAAAATATCGTGCCTAAACTCGCGACAAGAGAGTTATCAAGTCTGGCACACTGTCAGACAGGCACCCAGCAAGCAGAGAAGTATATTGAGGTTATTTTGGTATATAGTTGGCCAATTATATGTTTGTGTGACATTAATATCCTATAAGTCTGCCCGAAACGCTGCACATACTAGTGGCTTTACAAGACTGTAATTACCATATTATGTATCCTTCACATTCCCAATGTACCTTCTTGTATATGCATAAATAAATAAATAAATAAATAAATAAATAAAAGTCTGTCTGTCGGTTATAAAGCGAGGCAACGCCTCATATCTCAGTAAGTTTATTAATATTGTAGTGCAGCAGTAGAATCTTATCCAAGCACTAGACCTCATGAGTGTTCATTGTGTCAGAAAAGATTCAGTCGTAATAAATAAACAAGACTGCACAAGTGTCCATGGTGTTGGAAGAGATTCAGTCAGGCTGACTGTACATCATCATATAAATTGAATATAAATACATTGCATATATACTTGAATATATAAATTAAGTTAGCAATTGCTTGCTTACTTATTTTTTAAGTTATATGATAAGTTCATTTAATTGAATATAATTTTATACTTCGTAACAGTACTTAGACTACATTTAAAGTCATTTATTATACCTTTACAATTTAAATTGTTGTTTATGGTATAAGAATATATTGGACGTTAATAGTTATGGTGCTAGGCTAGACTATGTACATGTTTAAATCTCTGATTTAAACAGAGCCAGTGTTCAGTCATATAACTGAATTTATTAAATCTTATCCTTGTATAAAATACAAGCTGATGTGAGATACCTGTTGGCAGGTGGACTGTGGATCTTCAATCAACCTATCAACTAATTCATTCACCCCACCTGCCCCTTACAGCCCACAATCTGTCATTAGGAAAAGAGGAGCTAGGATTTACAACCCTAGCTAGAGATTTTAGTTGAATTAATTTGCATACAGTAATTTTTAATTTAGTTCAGTACAAGTCCCTGGTAGTCCTCCTCTCATATCAATCTCAGCAGGTTTTTCCCACATCCTGTTTCCACTGCCTAGTTTCATTACTTTAAATTTACTCGGGTTGAACTTCAACAGCCATTTGTTGGACCATTCACTCAGTCTGTCTAGGTCAGCTTGTAGCCTCCTACTATCATCCTCAGTTTCAATCCTCCTCATAATTTTTGCATCATCGGCAAACATTGAGAGAAACGATTCTATACCCTCTGGGAGATCATTGATAAATATCAGAAACAGTATAGGTCCAAGGACTGACCCCTGAGGAACTCCACTCGTAACGTCTCGCCAATCTGAGACCTCACCCCTCACACTGACTCGCTGTCTTCTGTTGCTTAGGTACTCCTTTATCCAATGGAGAACCTTCCCTTTCACACCAGCTTTTTCACTAGCCTCTTGTGTGGCACTGTATCAAAGGCTTTCTGACAATCCAAAAATATGCAGTCTGCCCACCCTTCTCTTGCCTGTTTTTGTTGCCTGGTCGTAGAATTCAAGTAACCCTGTGAGGCAGGACCTGCCATCCCTGAACCCTTGTTGATGCTGTGCTACAAAGTTCTTTCGCTCCAGATGCTCCACTAGCTTTCTTCGCACAATCTTCTCCATCAGCTTGCATGGTATGCAGGTTAGGGACACCAGCCTGTTATTCAGTGCCTCATGTCTGTCCCCTTTCTTGTATATCGGGACTACGTTAGCTGCTTTCCAAATTTCTGGCAGGTTCCCCCTGTTGCCAGTGATTTGTTATGCACTATGGAGAGTGGTAGGCACAGTTCTTCTGCTCCTTCCTTTAGTATCCAAGGGGAGATTCCATCTGGGCCTATAGTTTTTGTCACATCCAACTCTAGTAAACACTTTCTTACTTCCCCGCTGGTAATCTCAAACTCTTCCAGTGGATCCTGGTTAGCTATTCCCTCTCTTATCTCTGAAATTTCTCCTTGTTCTAAGGTGAAGACCTCCTGGAATTTCTTACTCAGTTCCTCACACACTTCCTTGTCGTTTGTAGTGAATCCTTCTGCCCCTATCCTTAATTTCATAACCTGTTCCTTTACTGTTGTTTTTCTCCTGATGTAGCGTTGCAGCAATTTAGGCTGAGTCTTTGCCTTGCTTACGATGTCATTTTTGTATTGTCTTTCTGCCTCTCTTCTCATCCTGACATAGTCATTTCTGGCATTCTGGTATCTTTCTCTGCTCTCCAGTGTCCTGTTATTCCTATAGTTTTTCCATACCCTTTTACTTTGCTGCTTAGCTAGCCTACATCTCTGATTAAACCATGGGTTTCTCATTTCATTTCACTGTTTTCCTTTTCGACTAGGACAAATTTGTTTGCTGGGTCCTTGCGCTTCTGCGTGATGTAGTCCATTATATCTTGGACCGTCTTTTCCCTGAGCTCTGTTTCCCATGCTATTACTGTTAGGAATTTTCTTATCTCTTCATAGTTTTCCATTCGGTATAACCTTTTGGTTTCGGTATTCTTCCTCGAGTTCAATAACCCTTCTTCAATCAGGTACTCAAACACCAGTACACTGTGGTCGCTCATTCTTACTGGAGTCCCAAAACCTATTTCTCTTATGTCGGAATCGTTCAGAGTGAAGACCAGGTCGAGTCTCGCTGGTTCGTCATTTCCTCTCATCCTTGTGGGTTCTCTGACATGCTGGGTTTAAAAGTTTCTAGTCACCACCTCCAGTAGTTTGGCTCTTCACGTATCCTCGCTTCCATGCGGCTCCTTGTTCTCCCAGTCAATCCTTCCGTGATTGAAGTCCCCCCATGATGAGCAGGTGGGATCTATTTCTACAGGCAGCAGAGGCTGCCCTCTCAATTATAGTATTAACAGCCATGTTGTTGTTTTCGTACTCTTGACTGGGTCTTCTGTCATTTGGTGGAGGGTTGTATATTAGTGCTACTACTATTCTTGGTTCTCTTATTGTCATGGTGCCTGCTATGTAGTCTCTGAACCCCTCACAGCCCGGGATAGCCATCTCCTTAAAACTCCATTTCTCATGAGAAGGGCGACTCTGCCTCCTCCCCTACTTTCCCTCTCTTTCCTTATTACTGTGTACTCCTGGGGAAACACGGCATTCATTATGATTCCAGAGAATTTTGTTTCCGTGAGTCCGATTACATCTGGGTTCACTTCTTGTGCTCTATCCCTTAGTTCACTTGTCTTGCTTGTGATCCCATCTATGTTCGAGTACATTACCCTGAAACTGACTTTCTTCTGCTTCTCCTCTGGGGGGACCAGTGGGATCTGGGGTGAGTGGGAGCTGGGAGGATCTGGTAATGGGGAGACTGGTGGAGGAAGAAGGGCTTGGGGGGTGGGAGAGGGGGAGGGTAAGGAGAGAGAGTGAAAGGGGGAGGGTTGGGGGAGAGTGAGAGGGGGAGGGTTGGGGGGTGAGAGGGGGGAGGGTTTGGGGGGCATGGGGAGAGGAGAGGCTTTGGGAGATGTGGGGGCAGAAAAGGGGGCGGGCTTGGGGGGGGGGGGGGAAAGGAAGGCTGAGGTGGGTGAGGAGGAGGGGAGGGTTAAGGGGAGTGGTGGAGAGGAGAAGACTTAGGTGGGGTGGGGGAGGGTGGGGGGCTTAGGGGGGCAGAGAAAACAGAGAGCTTGAGGGTGGGAGAGACGGGAGGGCATGTGGGAGAAGCGAGGGCTTGGGGGATGGGGGAGAAGGGAGGTCCTGGGGAGAGGGGTGAGTGGGAGTAGGGGGGTGGGTGGGGGGAAGGGGCCCTAGGTGGGTACTTAGTGGGGGGCTGACAGGGGATGGGGCAGGTTGGGTAGAATGTGGGGGTGGTGACTGTGGCACTGTTAGAGGAGGGTTCCCACTCCCCCTCTGGGATTGTAGGGTTCGGGGTTGTGGTTCTCTGATTCTTTTCTCTCTCCCTGTGCTCCTTTCTCGCGTCTACTGCCTGCTTTCTTTCTTCCTTTGTCATATCCCTCTGCAGGAATACTTTGTTGAACTTCTGTACATTTGCTAGCCTACACTTCCTTGCTAACAGTTCCTCTTTCATGTTTTTGCTCATGAATACCACCTTTATCATTCGGTCTCTGTCCTTGTTGTACTTTCCAAGCCTGAAAACCTTTTCAACATTTTAGTCAGTTTCTTCCATCCCTACCTCTTTTAGGATCTCAGTTTGTTTCTATGTTTTTGTTTTGTCTCTCTGCTCCTTTGGGCTGGTCCCTGTATGCTCTTTAATGCCTGCTACTACTACTGCTCTTTTTCTCTCTATCAGCCGGCTAGTACGTCTAGCTGCTTCCTGAAAGGAAGCCACTTCCATGGCAACTTCCCTAACTGCAGACCTAGCTTCAAGGCTCTTTTTAAGCATTTCAGCAAATGAGAGCTGATTTGTGAAGGTTCGCTCCACAGTGGCATTCCCATCTCCCTGAGGTACGGTTTGTGTCTGGTATTGCGGAGGAGACTCCTTCAGGCATCTTATCTCCTTTTTTGCTGCCCTTAGTTCATCCTGCAGGTTGGCTACTGTCTCCCTCGTTACCTTCAATCCTTCACTGAATTCATCCCGCATCTGCTGGAGAACTTTCTTCATCCAGTCTTCCTGTTCCACCCCATCCTCTGAGTTTGTTCCAGCCGGGATTGTCCTCCTGCGTTTGTTACCCCGACAAACTGTTCGTGTCCCTGCCATGTTTTCCCTATGAGACAGAGACAGAGAGACAGAGAGACAGAGAGACAGAGAGAGAGAGAGAGAGAGAGAGAGAGAGAGAGAGAGAGAGAGAGAGAGAGAGAGAGAGAGGGGGGGTGTACTCACCTAGTTGTGTCTGCAGGATCGAGAATTGACTCTTGGATCCCGACTTTCGAGCTTCGGTTGTTTACAGCAATGACTCCTGTCCCGTTTCCCTATCATACCTGGTTTTAAAATTATGAATAGTATTTGCTTCCACAACCTGTTCCTGAAGTGCATTCCATTTTCCCACTACTCTCACGCTAAAAGAAAACTTCCTAACATCTCTGTGACTCATCTGAGTTACCAGCTTTCATCAATGTCCCCTCGTTTTGTTACTATTCCATGTGAACATTTCGTCTATGTCCACTCTGTCAATCCCTCTGAGTATTTTATACGTTCCTATCATGTCCCCCCTCTCCCTTCTTTCTAGTGTCGTAAGGCACAGTTCCCTCAGGCGCTCCTCATACCCCATCCCTCATAACTCTGGGACGAGTCTCGTTGCAAACCTCTGAACCTTTTCCAGTCTCATTATATGCTTCTTCAGATGGGGACTCCATGATGAGGCGGCATACTCTAAGACTGGACTCACGTAGGTAGTGTAAAGCGCCCTAAATGCCTCCTTACTTAGGTTTCTGAATGATGTTCTAACTTTTGCCAGTGTAGAGTATGTTGCTTTCGTTATCCTATTTATATGTGCCTCAGGAGATAGATTAGGTGTTACGTCCACACCCAGGTCTCTTTCGCGCGTCGTCACAGGTAGGCTGTTCCCCTTCATTGTGTACTGTCCCTTTGGTCTCCTATCTCCTAGTCCCATTTCCATAACTTTACATTTGCTCATTTTGAATTCCAGTAGCCATTTCTCCGACCATCTCTGCAACATGTTCAAGTCCTCTTGGAGGATCTTGCAATCCTCATCTGTCACAACTCTTCTCATCAACTTTGCGTCATCCGCAAACATCGGATGGATTCGCAAACATACACCCACCCATGTGTGTGGGTGTATGATGGTGAGGGGGTTGAGGTTTGCTCTTTCGGCCCGCCTCTCAACTGTCAATCAACTGTTTACTAACTATTTTTTTCCCACACCCCACACACACACACCCCAGGAAGCAGCCCGTGACAGCTGACTAACTCCCAGGTACATATTTACTGCTAGGTAACAGGGGTATTCAGGGTGAAAAAAACTTTGCCCATTTGTTTCTGCCTGGTGCGGGAATCGAACCCGCGCTACAGAATTACGAGTCCTGCACGCTATCCACCAGGCTACCAGGCTCCTATGTGTGTGTGTGTGTGTGTGTGTGTGTGTGTGTGTGTGTGTGTGTGTGTGTGTGTGTGTGTGTGTGTGTGGTCAGGCAGTGCTTGTGTGTGTGTACTCACCTAATTGTGCTTGCGGGGGTTGAGCTCTGGCTCTTTGGTCCCGCCTCTCAACCGTCAATCAACAGGTGTACAGGTTCCTGAGCCTATTGGGCTCTATCATATCATACACTTGAATCTGTGTATGGAGTCTGGCTCCACCACATCACTTCCTAACGCATTCCATTTGTCAACCACTCTGTCACTAAAAAAGTTGTTTCTAATATCTCTGTGGCTCATTTGGGCACTCAGTTTCCACTTATGTCCCCTAGTGTGTGTGTGTGCCCTTTGTGTTAAATAGTCTGTCTTTATCTACCCTATCGATTCCCCTGAGAATCTTGAATGTGGTGATCATGTCCCCCCCTAACTCTTCTGTCTTCCAACAAAGTGAGGTTTAATTCCCACAGTCTCTCTTCGTAGCTCATACCTCTCAGCTCTGGTACTAGTCTGGTAGTAAACCTTTGAACCTTTTTCAGTTTAGTCTTATGATTGACCAGATATGGACTCATATTGCTTAGATACTCCCTTATCCACCGGAGCGCTCTACCAATTACTCCTGCCTGTTTCTCCAGCTTATGCATCAGCCTTTTATGGGATACTGTGTCAAAGGCTTTCCGACTGTCCAAAAAAATGCAGTCTGCCCATGCTTCTCTTTCTTGCTTAATCTTTATCACCTGATCGCAGAATTCTATCAAACCTGTAAGGCAAGATTTACCCTCCCTGAATCCATGTTGATGGGTTGTCACGAAGTCCCATCTCTCCAGATGTGTTACTAGGTTTTTCTCACAATCTTTTCCATCACTTTGAATGGTATACATGTTAAGGACTCTGGCCTGTAGTTCAGTGCCTCCTGTCTGTCACCTTTTTTGTATATTGGGACTACATTAGCCGTTTTCCATATTTCTGGTAGGTCTCCCATTTCCAGTGACCTACTATACACTATGGAGAGTGGCAAACAAAGTGCTCCTGCACACTCTTTCAATACCCATGATGAGATTCCGTCCAGCCCAACAGCTCTTCTCACGTCCAGCTCCAATAGGTGCTTCTTGACCTCATCTCTTGTAATTTCGAATCTTTCCAAGGTCGCCTGATTTGCTGCCACGTCTCCTAGCGCCGTGACCTCTCTTTGTTCTATTGTAATGACCTCCTGGAACCTTTTGTTGAGTTCTTTGCACACCTCTTTGTCATTCTCTGTGTTATCAGGTTGCTGTAAAACTGCCATTTAAGTGTAATTATGCAAGGGGCTTACGCCCTTTTGAGGCACAAGAAGGCGCCTAGCCATTCTGTTTCCCTCCAAAGCGTCGCACCACCTTCCGGCACCTGATTGACCAGGTAAGGTCACGTGACGAAGGTGACCAATAACGAGGGCCCTCGGGCGGTGTGACATCATGAGGCGGAGGGCTTCCAGGGTGGCTGGCGCCTGGGCGAGTGAATACGTCACGGACCTTCACAGAGTGAGTACGCGATCCAGTGAGCTCCAGATCTAGAGGCCAGAGAGTCCCATTCCAGTGGATTTAAGCATCGCTTTGATACTGCTGACATCTTGTGGAGTGCCATGAAGCAAGGACTGGCCCGGCTAGAATGTCAAGAGCTCTATTATCAATAGTCTGTAGCAGGGACGAACGTTGGGCAGGAGACGTCTGGGACGCCCATTGGACCACGTTCTACAAATCAAGTGAGTAGCGACGGCTGGGCCGAATCTACTGGAAGTGTGGCAAAAGGAAGCTTTACTGGACTGCAAATTGGATATACAGTGCCAGTGAGAGAAGGAGAAGGACGACGACGGCGCAGGTACCTGGCTCCAGTACCCCAAGTAAGTAATTATCAAAAGAAGGCACCAAACCGGGAAGACTATGGAGCACCATCAAATGTGAGGAATAATCAGAGGGCGCTAAATATCACCAAGGATGCCAATACGAGAACAAAAACGTATAAGGCGAACGATATCAAAATTATCCGTGTCACCAAGAATTCTATTGAGGGACAGGTGACCGCTAGGGGTGGTCGGAAAGCAAGACACACTCTAGTCCTGGAAGTCAGGACATTCAAGAAGGATATGCACGACCGTAAGAGGGAAAATGGAATTAGGGCAATAAGGACCATGAGTTAAGCGAGTACGGCCAATACGCAAACTTGCCAGAGCTGTTTCCCATCGCCGGTTACGGTGGTAGGAAGACGACCACGAGGAAACACAACATTTAAGAGTATGTAGTTTATTACCAGTAACAGACGACCAACAATCCTGCCAACGGGTAAGGATAGAGGAATGGATAACCGGGTAAAAGTCGGAATATGGAATACCTTTATGAGAGATTGGACAAGAGCAGACAGCTTCCTTGGCGACAGCATCCGCACACTCATTTAAAGAGACACCAATAAGCTGGGAACCCAACAAAACTCAACCGACTTAAGTTTACTGTGAACAAGAAACAGCCAATGCTGGATTTCGACAACTACTGGATAGACCAGATTAAAGGACCCCGAGAACCATGAGGGCACTACGAGAGTCAACAACAGTAGTAGGGATGGCGGCGTATGGGCCCTTTTTTTCGGGAAAAAGGGCCTCTTTTTTTTCGGGAAAAAGGACTAATATTACCCAGGGGAGTATGGGCCCTTTTTTTCAGGCAAATGAGGTGCATACGGAGTCGGGTGTTTCAGGTGAATTTGGCCAGTCACAGATTTGGAATTAAGGAATTCTTATGAGGAAAATAATTTCTGAGATTTTAGAGGTTTGTTAAGAGTTCTTATGAGGAAAATAAGTAGGAAAATCTAAAAGAAAAAAATTAGAAAAAAAGGGTCCGTATTACAAAGGAGTTCCAGGTATATTCTACGAACATATTTTGCCAGTTTTCAAAACCACATATTTTTCAAATACCATTTTCTGATAATATGTTCATATAAGTTTGTTAAGAGTTTTTATGAGGAAAATAATTTCAAAGAAGTTTGTTTAGAGTTCGTATGAGAGAAATTCAATTTTTTCAGAATTCAGTTTTAAGAAAATATTTCAGAGTTTCAAATAATCATAGAAGTTTATTTATATGTTTATGACCGAATTTTGTAAAAAGACCATTTTCAGAGAATATTGTCTCAGACGTTTTGTTAAGGAAAACAGACATCTTAGCCATGACATTTAGTTTTATATGCATTTAAGACCGAAAATTAGTCAGAAACCAGTTTTAGCTCAAAATTCTTCAGAGTCCAGTTTATGCTGAAAATAATCAGGGTCAAGTTTTACCCTGAAAATTAACAGTCCTGTTGTTAACCTAAATTCTTCAGAGTCCACTTTGTGAGCAAAATTCTTCAGAGTCCATTTTCAAACCAAATATCATCAGAGTCCATTTTATACCAAAAATTCATCTGAGTCCACTTTGAAACCGAAATGATTCAGAGTTTTACTTAAACCTGCGTTCTTAAAAGTTTTATGGAGGAAATTAAAATATTTTCAGAGTTCAATAAAGACCAAAAAATTAACAGAGTTCAGTTTGAGCCCAGAAATATTCAGAGATCAATATTTATCAGAGACCGTTTCCAGATCAAAATTTGTTAAGAGTCAGTAAGCAAGCTCCAGCTCATATCCCCGTCTTAGTGTTTCCCTGTATCATATTTACTAGCAGTCCAATCCCCCTGAAATTTTAAACAGTCATATTTAAGACGTAGTAAATAAGATCAAGTCAGTTACTGAGCTCCAACTCTTTTCCTCCACCGTAGTTCATTTGTTCAAGTTCTTTAGTAGCAGATCAATTTCCCTGAAGTTTAAGATCACTATTTTTCTACGTAGTAAAATAAGATCAAGACATTAACCAAGTTTCAGCTCATGTCCTCCTCCTTAGTTCAATGTTCATCAAATTATTTCAGATCAAGCCCCTCTCCAATCTATCAAAGTAAACATCATTACCTTTAATAACCTTTTTGTACTCAGCTATGTAATATTCACACAGTCATATAACACCTTACCTTCAATACCTTTTGTTAACCAAGTAAGCAATAATCACATGGTCAAAAATCGCACCTTACCCTTTCCCTGCCTTTACATCCCCCCCAACTTATCCAAACCTTCAATAATCCTACTGTATTTGCATATTTTCTCTATATTCACTGTGTTCTTCACATTCTTTTCCATGTTTTCTGTATTTACTCCATGTTCTACAAATGTTCACAGCATGCTCAGTTCATATTTTTTCACCTGTTTTCTCTATTTTTCTGTTTTCTACCATTTTTTCCGTATGTTCACTATGTTCTTTGTTATGTTTTCATGTACGTCATATTTTCTCTTTACAACTTTCAAACTCAATATTCATGTTCTCAATGTTCTTAGCTTGTTCTTCACATGATCAGTGTTCATTCTTTGTATTCCCTATGTTCCTTATCATGTCTTCATGTTCTCTGTAAGTTCATATTCCCTGCATGTTCACTGTGTTCATCAACTTTTCTTACATGTTTTTTGTGTTCCCTGTATGTTCACTGTGTTCATTCCCTTACTTAGTCTCACTTTTTTATGTTCTTTGTTTCTTTAAACCAATTTTTTCTTCCATTCACTATCTAGTTCTTTGTCAAATATTATCATCAGCAATACTGTTCCCCCAACAAATTTAGTCACCCAGTTTTATTTGCAAAACTATGTCAAAGTAATTCTCGTAGTCAACTTAATATTTCTTACCATCACTGTTCTTAACTAAAATAACCTTTCTCTTAGCTAAAAATAGTCAAAGGAAACTTTCCAATACTGTTTATAACTAACTTTATCCATCGTCAAGTAACTGAAAATAGTCTTGTTCATCATTTCTTAACAGCCATTATGTTTCATCAAGTAAGACAAATTACCCAAAGATATCTTTCATCGCTGTTCTTAACTGACATTATACTTTGAGGAGCACAAAAAATAGTCTCCGTCATCATATTTTCCTGCCTTTCCTCAGCTAAAAATAGTAAAATGGAACATCGTTCTACACTTTTGTAAATAACAGTAAACCTCAATGAGTAAGAAAAAAATATTCAAAGGTGCTCTTCGAGACAACAAAGACACTCTTCGATATATCAAAGCCACACTCAAAGACACAAACAAAATCGTCAAATACTACTCATGTCTTCAAAAAGTTAATCTCGGGCATCTTCATCCGAAAAAGTTATTCTCAGAGAAAACTAAAGTTATTATCAGAGACATCAGACTCATCGAAGTTATTCTCAGAGACATCTAAAGTTATTCTCAGAGACCTCAAAGTTATTATCTATGTCATCAAAAGTCGTTCTCTGAGACATCAAAATACTACTCATGTTTTCAAAAGTCATTCTCAAAGTCATCAAAGATATTCTCAGAGACATCTAAATTTAATTTCGATCATCAAAGTTGTTCTCTACATCATAAAAGTTATTCGCTAAGTAACCTTTCGTTCGTCAGAGATGCTTTCTAAGACATCTTCGGCCATCAAAGTTATTCTCAGAGATATCTAAAGTTATTCTCAGAGACATCAAATGTTATCCTAAGACATCAAAAGTTATTCTCAGAGCTACCCAAAAGCCTAACATAACCTACTAAGTTAAGAAAGTAACCTAACATAACGTTCCTAAACCTAACCTAAATTAACCTAACCTAACTTACCTAACCTACCTATCTTAATTTAACTTACCTATCCAAACCTAACTTACCTTACATACCTAACCTAACTTAACATAAATTACGTAACTTAACCTAACCTAACTTACCTAACCTACCTATCCTAACTTAACTAACCTAACTTGTATAACCTAACCTAACTTAACCTAACCTATCCTAACTTAGCCTAACCTAACCTAACTTACCTATCCTAACTTAACTTACCTAACATAACCTAACCTACCTTACCTTACCTTCTTGAGGTTATCTTGAGATGATTTCGGGGCTTTAGTGTCCCCGTGGCCCGGTCCTCGACCAGGCCTCCACCCCCAGGAAGCAGCCCGTGACAGCTGACTAACACCCAGGTACCTATTTTACTGCTAGGTAACAGGGGCATAGGGTGAAAGAAACTTTGCCCAGTGTTTCTCGCCGGCGCCTGGGATCGAACCCAGGACCACAGGATCACAAGTCCCGCGTGCTGTCCGCTCGGCCGACCGGCTCCCTCTGCTCGGCCGACCGGCTCCCCCTTAACCCTTAACTCCCTCCCTACCTAACATAACTTGCATAACCAAACCTAACATAACCTAACCTACCTTACCTTACCTAACATAATTTGCATAACCTAAACTAACTTACCTAACAAAACCTAACCTATCCTAACTTAACCTCACCTAACATACCTTACCTTACCTAACATGACTTGCTTAACCTAACCTAACTTAACCTAACCTATCTTACCTAACCTAACTTAACTAACCTAACCTAACATAACCTAACCTACCTTACCTTACCTAACATAACCTAACCTAACTTACCTAACATAACCTAACTCAACCTAACTTACCTTACCTTACCTATCTTGAGGTTATCTTGAGATGATTTCGGAGCTTTAATGTCCCCGCGGCCCGGTCCTCAACCAGGCCTCCACTCCCAGGAAGCAGCCCGTGACAGCTGACTTAACTCCCAGGTACCTATTTACTGCTAGGTAACAGGGGCATTCAGGGAGAAAGAAACTTTGCCCATTTGTTTCTGCCTCGTGCGGGAATCGAACCCGCGCCACAGAATTACGAGTCCTGCGGGCTATCCACCAGGCTACGAGGCCCCAGTACAAGGCCCCTACCTAACATAAATCTACCTTACCATACCTAACATAACTTGTATAACCTATCCTAACTTACCTAACATAACCTAACCTATCTTACCTTACCTAACATAACTTGCATAACCTAAACTAACTTACCTAACCTAACTTACATAAATATTCCTGCATGTCTTTTGTGTTTCGTCAATCAATGTCTCATATTCATTTGTTCGTTTCAATAGGTATTTTTCTCAAATGGTCATTTATATATTTCAAGTGTTATTTGTTAAAGATCAGGTATTTAAGTATTTCAAAGGATTTTTGTTATATTATCAGTCTCCGTGGTGTAGTGGTAAGACACTCGCATGGCGTTCCGCGAGCACTATGTCATGGGTTCGTATCCTGGCCGGGGAGGATTTACTGGGCGCAATTCCTTAACTGTAGCCTCTGTTTAACGCAACAGTAAAATGTGTACTTGGATGAAAAAAGGATTCTTCGCAGCAGGGGATCGTATTCCAGGGACCTGCCCGAAACGCTACGCGTACTAGTGGCTGTACAAGAATGTAACAACTCTTGTATATATCTCAAAAAAAAAAAAAAAAAAAAAAAAAAATTATATATATATATATATATATTTATATATATATATATATATATATATTTATATATATATATATATATATATATATATATATATATATATATATATATATATATATATATATATATATATATATATATTATGTGACGGTAAAGCGTTGGTGTTCGGCTGTTTCAAAAGCTGGGGGCAGGGCTTCGTCACATCACAAAAAAAAAGAGAAAAGTTTGTCCTTCCGTCAGTGGTAAGGTAATGGGAAGACACACAAAACACAAGTATATAAACAATGAAATTTTAATTACTCTAGAAAACAAGACATGAATAAAGACAATCTCATAAAATGCACGACAAGTCAACAAACAAACATGAATAATCACTGGCAAATGAAAAGTTACGCTAAGACAAGTTACAGTGATAGCAAAATAAAATAATAATGGGTGCTGGAATACTGGCTTCAAGCTGCCACCTCCCTTAGTACACGAAAGCCAAGGCTTAGTCTATTAGCGAGAGATGTCAACTGTATGGAGCACTGAGATATTCTGACGAGTCTGGCGTGCTGCTGCCCAGACGTCGACTTGTGGAGGTGGCGGAGTGCAGGTGCGACGAGACACCAGCCATTCAGCAACAGGAAGGCAGAGGATGAGCAGTTTGCTGGTTACGGCGGGCTGTAGCAGGTGTCAGGGTACGTTTTGCTTCCTGGGCAAAACGTTTGGAGATACTGGTGGACGTATCTTCTATATAGTATCTTGTATGTAAGACATAATGATGTAGGGGAGAGCAGGCTCAATCTCTTTTGAAAGAGATTATCGTCTCTTGAAAGATATATATATATATATATATATATATATATATATATATATATATATATATATATATATATATATATATATATATATATATAAGCCTATACTTGCATAAACCAGAAGTGAAGATTAACAATCTTTGGACAACACCCACCAGTGGGCCTCGAACCCAGAAAGCACAACTACCTTCCAGTAGCTGCCATAACTAGTACGCCTTAACCCACTACACCATCAGACCCTACAAAAGAAGTAGAGGATAAGGATAATATATTCAACAAATACGTCAAACACAATAAACAAATAAACTACATCTGAAAGGTTAGGTTAAAGGGTTGGGGAATACAAATAAATTATAACCAACATAACGAATACACTAAGATTAAAGAGGTTAGGTTAAGGGGGGAAAGAATAGGACAATTATTACAAACAAAATAAATAAAACTTATGAGAATCTTGATGAACTTTAACAAATAACCCTTGAAATGCTTAAACACCCAATCTTTAACAAATAACCCTTGAAATGCAAAATTACCATTGAAACGATTAAATGCCCATATATAAAAAAAATCCTTTGAAATGCTTAAATACCCGATCTTTAACAAATAACACTTGAAATGCATAAATGACCATTTGAGAAAAATACCCATTGAAACGAATAAATGAATATGAGACATTGATTGACGAAACACAAAAGACATGCAGGAATATTTATGTAAGTTTAGTTAGATAAGTTAGTTTAGGTTATGCAAGTTATGTTAGGTATGGTAAGGTAGGTTAGGTTATGTTAGATAAGTTAGGATAGGTTATGCAAGTTATGTTAGGTATGGTAAGGTAGGTTTATGTTAGGTAAGGTAAGGTAAGTTAGGTTAGGTTAGTTAAGTTAGGATAGGTAATGTAAGGTAAGTTAGTTTAAGTTAGGTTAGGTTATGTTAGGTAATTAGGTTAGGTAAGATAGGTTAGGTTAAGTTAGGTTAGGTTAAGCAAGTTATGTTAGGTAAGGTAAGGTACGTTAGGTTAGGTTCTGTTAGGTAAGTTAGTTTTGGTTATGCAAGTTATGTTAGGTAAGGTAAGGTAGGTTAGGTTATGTTAGGAAAGTTAGGTTAGGTTAGGCAAGTTATGTTAGGTAAGGTAAGGTAGGTTAGGTTATGTTAGGTGAGTTAAGTTAGGATAGGTAAGTTAGGTTAGGTTAGGCTAAGTTAGAATAGGTTAGGTTAAGTTAGGTTAGGTTATACAAGTTAGGTTAGGTTATGTTAGTTAAGTTAGAATAGGTAGGTTAGGTTGTGTGAAGTTATGTAATTTACGTTAAGTTAGGATAGGTATGTAAGGTAAGTTAGGTTAGGTTTAGGAACGTTATGTTAGGTAAGTAACATTGGGTGGGGAGGATAGGTTAGGTACGTTTATGCAGTGTAGTTCAGGGAGTAGTTTTAAGGTAAAGTGACTAAGAAAATATATTTTACCAGAAGTGCAGGTTTGATATGAAAAGCTGAACTAGTTACATTTTGGAGAGAAATTTTATGACTGAAGATATCTTAAAGAATAACTTGTTGGAAGAAGGAGAGTTTCTTTGATGAACGAAAGTGTCTTAGATAACAACTTTTGATGAACGAAGGTGAGTTAGAAATCACAGTTGACTGAGATTAACTTTTTAATGACTGAGATTAACTTTTTAATGACTGAGATTAATTTTAATGTCTCTGGGAATAACTTTTATGACAAAGAATAACTTTGATGAACGAGGGTGACTTAGCGAATAACCTTGATGACTCTGAGAATAACTTTTGATGTCTTAGAGAATAACTTTGATGAACAAAGATGTTTGGAAAGTTTCTCTAATGAACGAAGGTGACTCTTAGAATACCTTTGATGACTCTAATATTAACTTTGATGACTTTGAAAACAAGTTTGATGACTGAAATTAATTTTTAATATCTCTTGGAATAACTTTGATGACACTGAGAATAGCTTTTGGGTAGCTCTGAGAATAACTTTTCATGTTTTAGAATAACTATTGATGTCTCTGAGAATAACTTTTGGTAGCTCTGAGAATAAGTTTTGATGACTCTGGTGTCTCCGAGAACAACTTTGATGTCTCTGAGAATAACTTTAGATGTCTCTGAGAATAACTTTGATGAACAAAGATATCTTAGAAAGCTTCTCTGATGAACGAAAGGTTACTTAGAGATTTACTTGATGACAGTATTTAACTTTTTTGATGGCTCTGAGGACAGCTTTGTTGAATGAGGATGTCTCAGAAAGCTTCTTTCAATAACGAAGGTGACTTAGACTTTAACATTGATGACAGAGATTAACTTTAGAAGTCTCTGAGAATAACTTTAGATATCTCTGAGAATAACTTTGATGGCAGAAGATGTCTTAGAAAGCATCTCTGACGAACGAAAGGTTACTTAGCGGATAACTTTTATGATGTAGAGAACAACTTTGATGATCGAGATTAAATTTAGATGTCTCTGAGAATATCTTTGATGACTTTGAGAATGACTTTTGAGAACATGAGTAGTATTTTGATGTCTCAGAGAACCACTTTTGATGACAGAGAATAACTTTGAGGTCTGAGAATAACTTTGATGAGTTTGATGTCTCTGAGAATAACTTTGATGAGTTTGATGTCTCTGAGAATAACTTTAGATGTCTCTGAGAATAACTTTTTCGGATGAAGATGCCCGAGATTAACTTTTTGAGGACATGAGTAGTATTTGACGATTTTGAGTGTGGCTTTGATATATCAATGAGTGTCTTTGATTTCTCGAAGAGTAACTTTGGTGTCACGGAGAGTGTCTTTGTTGTCTCGAAGAACACCTTTGACTATTTTTTTCTTACTCATTGAGGTTTACTGTTAGTTACAAAAGTGTAGAACGACGTTACATTTTACTATTTTTAGCCGAGGAAAGACAAGAAAATATGATGACGGAGACTATTTTTTGTGCTCCCCAAAGTATAATGTCAGTTAAGAACAGCGATGAAAGATATCTTTGGCTATTTTGTCTTACATGATGAAACAAAGCCTGTTAAGAAATGATGAACAAGACTATTTTCAATTACTTGACGATGGATAAAGTTAGTTATGAACAGTATTTGAAAGTTTCCTTTGACTATTTTTAGCTAAGAGAAAGGTTACTTTAGTTAAGATCAGTGATGGTAACAAATATTAAGTTGACTACGAGAATTACTTTGACATAGTTTTGCAAATAAAACTGGGTGACTAAATTTGTTGGGGGAACTGTATTGTTGATGATAATATTTGACAAAGAACTAGTTAGTGAATGGAAGACACAATTGGTTTAAAGAAACAAAGAAAATAAAAAAGTGAGACTAAATAAGGGAATGAACACAGTGAACATACAGGGAACTCAAAAAACATGTAAGAAAAGTTGATGAACACAGTGAACATGCAGGGAATATGAACACAGTGAACATGCAGGGAATATGAACTTACAGAGAACATGAAGACATGATAAGGAACATAGGGAATACAAAGAATGAACACTGAACATGTGAAGAACAAGCTAAGAACATTGAGAACATGAATATTGAGTATAAAAGTTGTAAAGAGAAAATATGACGTACATGAAAACATAACAAAGAACATAGTGAACATACGGGGAAAATGGTAGAAAACAGAAAATAGAGAAAACAGGAGAAAAAATATGAACTGGGCATGCTGTGAACACTTGTAGAACATGGAGTGAACACAGAAAACATGGAAAAGAATGTGAAGAACACAGTGAATATAGAGAAAATAAGCAAAAACAGTAGGATTATTGAAGGTTTGGATAACTTGGGGGGGAGGTAAAGGCAGGGAAAGGGTAAGGTGCGATATTTGACCGTGTGATTATTGCTTACTTGGTTAACAAAAGGTATTGAAGGTAAGGTGTTATATGACTGTGTGAATATTACATAGCTGAGTACAAAAAGGATATTAAAGGTAATGATGTTTACTTTGATAGACTGGAGAGGGGCTTGGTCTGAAATAATTTGATGAACAGTGAACTAAGGAGGAGGACATGAGCTGAAACTTGGTTAATGTCTTGATCTGATTTTACTACATAGATATATAGTGATCTTAAATTTCAGGGAAATTGATCTGCTACTAAAGAACTTGAACAAATGAACTACGGTGGAGGAAGAGAGCTGGAGCTCAGTAACTGACTTGATCTTATTTACTACTTCTGAAATATGACTATTTAAAATTTCAGGGGGATTGGACTGCTAGTAAAGATGATACAGGGAAACACTAAGGCGGGGATATGAGCTGGAGCTTGCTTACTGTCTCTAACAAATTTTGATCTGGAAACGGTCTCTGATGAAAATTGATCTCTGAATATATTAGTTAATTTTTTGGTCTTTATTGGACTCTGAAAATATTTTAATTTCCTCCATAAAACTTTTAAGAACGCAGGTTTAAGCAAAACTCTGAATTATTTCGGTTTCAAAGTGGACTCTGACGAATTTTTGGTATAAAATGGACTCTGATGATAATTGGTTTGAAAATGGACTCAGACGAATTTTGCTCACAAAGTGGACTGTGATTAATTTTTGTAGATTACAGGACACCTGAATATTTTCGGGCACAAACTAGACTCTGAATATTTTTGTGCATAAACTGGACTCTGAATATTTTAGGAGACAAACTGGACTCTGAATAATTTCTGTCTATAACTGGACTCTGATGAATTTTTGGAATGAACTAGTCTCTGCCTAATTTTCATAGATTACAGGACTCTGATTATGTTCAGGCATAAACTGGACTCTGAAGAATTTTGCTCACAAAGTGGACTCTGAAGAATTTTGAGCCTAAACTGGTTTCTGACTAATTTTCGGTCTTAAATGCATATAAAACTAAATGTCATGGCTAAGATGACTGTTTTCCTTAACAAAACGTCTAGGACAATATTCTTTGAAAATGGTCTTTTTACAAAATTCGGTCATAAACATATAAATAAACTTCTATGATTATTTGGAACTCTTAAAAAATATTTTCTTAAAACTGAACTCTGAAAAATTTGAATTTCTCTCATATGAACTCTTAACAAACTTCTATGAAATTATTTTCTTCATAAGAACTCTTAACAAACTAATATGAACATATTATCAGAAAATGGTATTTGAAAAATACGCGGTTTTGAAAACTGGAAAAATATGTGCGTAGAGTTTACCTGGAACTCTTGGGTAATACGGACCCTTTTTTTCTAAATTTTTTCTTTGAGACTTTCCTACTTATTTTCCTCATAAGAACTCTTAACAAACCTCTAAAATCTCAGAAATTATTTTCCTCAAAGGAATTCCTTAATTCCAAATCTGTGACTGGCCAAATTCACCTGAAACCCCCGACGAGGGAAGCACCTCATTTACCTGAAAAAAAGGGCCCATACGCCCCTGGGTATTATCGGTCTTTTTTCCCGAAAAAAAGGGCCCATACGCCTCCATCCCTACTTCTAACAACAACTACAAAGGAAAACTGAACACGAGAAAGCAGGAGACGAAGAGCATAGAGAATAGCATAAAGCTCCACTCTGAAGATGCTAATCTCCGGAGGAAAGCAACACATATAAGTGCGATCAGGAAAAACAACAGAGTAGCCAACACCGTCCGCAGACTTAGACCCATCGGAATTTAAGTCTGCGGACTTAGTCTGAAATTAAGTCAGTTTCCGCTACCACTTAGACAGAGAGTGAGGGGGAGAAGAAAAGTGCTCAAGGAAAAGGCATTTTAGAACCGTAGGAGGGGTAAAAGCTTTAGTGATGCGGGTCAAGGGTGTACAAAACTGCGGAAGTGGAACTCTCCATGGGGGCAAAGAGGGAACAACACGAGGAGAAATATTAGAAGTATGAACGGAAAGAGAATCCTGTAAGCGAGATAACCCAGATAGAAAGAGGGAGGTGGTGAAGAGGAACAGGAACCGCAGGAGGGGTAAAAGTTAAAGCATGACAGAGGCGAGAGGAAGGATGTTGCAAGGACCCCGCAAGATAGCAAAGACAGTAGCTATCATGGCGGTCCTGGAGAGATAGGAAGCCAGTGTCAACATACAAGCTGAGGACGGGAGTCGGACGAAAGGCACCTGAACTGAGGCGCAACCAAGTATGGGGGGCAAAGCATCAAAATGGCAAAGAGTAGAAGGAGAAGCAGACGAGTAAGCAGGGCAACCATAATCGAGCTTAGACAGGACGAGAGAGGAATGTAAAGCGAGGAGAGTGCGCCTATCCGCTCCCCAAGAAGTATGGGATAATACCCGAAGGAGTATAAGGGCCTTTGAGCACTCAACACGGAGGTAAGAGATATGGGAAGACAAGACAAATGAGTGTCAAAGAATAACCCCAAAAGCTTCGCAGAATCTTTGTATTCAAGGGGACGACCATAAAGTGACAAAGAGGGGCGAAGAACGACCCATTTCCAAGTAAAAGTCATAGCACAAGTCTTAGTAGTAGAGAACTTGAAGCCATGATCAGCGGCCCAAGACGACATGGCATCAATCGCAAGTTGAAGCCGGCGTTGAAGGAGAATCAACCCTTTGCTGTCAAGGTGAATCATCACCCTGACAGCAAAGGGTAAGATCATCAACATAGAGAGCGGAGAAGACGCCTGAAGAAAGAGAGGAAAGAAGACCACTGAGATCCACCAGAAAACGAGTAGTGTTCAGAACACTACCCTGGGGCACACCTTGGTATTGCTGAAAAGAGGCAAAGAGAGCGGTATCAAGCCTCACCCGAAAGGAACGACGAGAGAGGAAGCTGCGGAGAAAGATAGGGAGACAACCACGAAAGCCAAAAGAATGAAGCTTGGATAGAATATGATATCGCCAAATGGTGTTGTAAGCCTTTTCCAGGTCAAAAAGGATGGCAACAACGGAGGTCTTCGCAGCAAAAGCAGTACGAATATAGACCTCCAAGTTCACCAGGACATCTGTTGTGCTGCGGCACTTGCAGAAACCAAATAAAGAAGGGGAGAGGAGGTGATGGTGTTCCAGGAACCACATCAGACGAACGTTAACTATACGTTCAAAGAGTTTGCAGACACAACTTGTGAGGGCAATAGGGCAAAAGTCCTTAGGGTATGCTCCTAGAGACCCTGGTTTGCGAACAGGAGGACATCGGCATTGAGCCAGTCGACGACTCTCAGATCTGATTATACAGACTCGGTAAATACTGAGACGTGCACGGAGGGAAATGGCGAAGCATCACATAATGAATGCCATCTGAGCCCGCCGCTGTAGAACCGCAGAGGGCCAGGGCAGAACGAAGTTCAGAGAGAGAGAAGGGATCGTTATAAGGAAGTCGAAGACGAGTGCAGAAATCTAAAGGACGTGAATCAAGGACAGGTTTACGAAGAAAGAAAGATTGGGGAAGATGAAGACCAGAGCTAACAGAAGAAAAGTGGGAACCCAGTTCGGTAGCGACCTGCAATGGGTCCGCCACAAGAGAACCATGGAGGTGAAGGACCGGTGAAACATCAGGAACGAACTTACCCGCTATCTTGCGGATAAGCTTTCAGATCTGTGGTAGAGGAGTTTCGGACGTAATGGTGGAGACATAAGATGCCCAACATTCACGTTTAGCCATTAAGATGGCCCTATGGGCCACCGCACTCGCCTTCTGAAAGAAAAGAATCAGTCGTCTGCCGACAGCGGTGTCTCTTCCAGGCTGCACGCTTACAGCGGACAGCCCGAGCACAGTCCACATTTCACCAGGGAACGCACTTCTGTGAACCCCGAGAGGAAGAGCGAGGAATAGAGGAGAGGGAAGCGTCAAAGAAAGTGTCATGAAAAAGGAGGAGAGAGCGAGGGAGAGGCAGAAGGGAGAGGTCCGAGAGAGCAGCACTGAGGGTAAATAGGTTCCAGTCCGCCTTAGCAAACTGCCACCTAGGGAAAGAGAGGGAAGGGCGAAAAGGCAGGTGATAGGGTATCTCAGGGTACCATGGTGGATGACACAGAAATCTTTCACCATGAGTTAGCTGAGACGCCAACCGTCACTGCACAATCTAGTGCATTGAACATGATAGATACTAAAACACCATCCAACGTACAGTATGAGACGAGAAATGTTGCACGGAATGTGGAAGCAGTAGAAAAATTATTTTCAGCACTAGATTTGCAACATGTTACACAGGCGGATAGGAAGGCACTGAGAGGAGTTTTGCGAAAATTCCCGAAATTATTTTCGACAGAGGAGGACCAGATTGGTCTTCTTGATAAGATTGAGCACACCATTCTTACTAGTGATCATTTGCCTGTGTACACGAGACAGTGGAGGTTGCCGGAACAGGCAAAGAACGTTATCAGGGAGGAGTGCCAGAAGTAAGTAAGTAATTATCAAAAGGCACCAAACCGGGAAGGCTATGTAGCACCATCAAACACGCAAAATAATCAGAGGGCGCTAAATATCACCAAAGATGCCAATACGAGAACAAAAACGCATAAGGCGAACGATATCAAAAGTATCCGAGTCACCAAGAATACTATCGAAGGACAGGTGACCGCGAGGGGCGGTCGGAAAGCAAGACACACGCTCGTCCTGGAAGTCAGGACATTCAAGAAGGACATGCACGACCGTAAGAGGGACAATGCAACTAGGACAATAAGGGGCAGGGCGGCGCTCCATCAAGTGACCATGGGTTAAGCGAGTATGGCCAATACGCAACCTCGCCAGAGCTGTTTCCCACCTCCGGTTACGGTGGAAGGAGGACGGCCACGAGGAAACACAACATTTAAGAGTACGTAGCTTGTTACCAGTAACAGACAACCAAGAAGCCTGCCAACGGGTAAGGACTGAGGAATGGATAACCGGGTAAAAGTCGGAATACGGAATGCCTTTACGAGAGATGGGACAAGAGCGGACAGCTTCCTTGGCTGCAGCATCCGCACGCTCATTTAAAGACACACCAATATGGCGGGGAACCCAACAAAACTCAACCGACTTAAATATACTGTGAACGAGAAACAGCCAATGCTGGATCTCGACAACTACTGGATGAACCGGATTAAAGGACCCGAGAGCCATGAGGGCACTACGAGAGTCAACAACAACTACAAAGGAAGACTGACAACGAGAAAGCAGGAGACGAAGAGCATAGAGAATAGCATAAAGCTCCACTGTAAAGATGCTAGTCTCCGGAGGCAAGCGACACATATAAGTGCGATCAGGAAAAACAACAGAGTAGCCAACACCGTCCGCTGACTTAGACCCATCGGTGAAGACAGAAACGGAGCGGGAGTGAGAAGAAAAGTGCTCGAGGAAAAGGCGTTTTAGAACCGTAGGAGGGGTAAAAGCTTTAGTGATACGGGTCAAGGATGTACAAAACCGCGGAAGAGGGACACTCCACGGGGGCAAAGAAGGAACAACACGAGGACAAACATCAGAAATACGAACGGTAAGAGAATCCTGTAGGCGAGATAACCGGACAGAAAGAGGGAGGTGGTGAAGAGGAACAGGAACCGCAGGAGGGGTAAAAGTTAAAGCACGACAGAGGCGAGAGGAAGGATGTTGCAAGGACCGCGCAAGATAGCGAAGACAGTAGCGATCACGGCGGTCCTGGAGAGACAGGAAGCCAGTGTCAACATACAAGCTAAGGATGGGAGTCAAACGAAAGGCACCAGAATTGAGGCGCAACCCAGTATGGTGCAAAGCATCAAGACGGCAAAGAGTAGAAGGAGAAGCAGACGAGTAAGCAGGGCAACCATAATCGAGCTTAGACAGGACGAGAGAGGAATGTAAAGCAAGGAGAGTGCGCCTATCTGCCCCCCAAGAAGTATGGGACAAGACCCGAAGGAGGGTAAGGGCCTTAGAGCACTCAACACGGAGGTAAGAGATATGGGGAGACCAAGACAAACGAGTGTCAAGGAATAACCCCAAAAGCTTCGCGGAATCTTTGTATTCAAGGGGATGACCATAAAGTGACAAGGAGGGACGAAGAACAACCCGTTTCCGCGTAAAAGTCATGGCACAAGTCTTAGAAGTAGAGAACTTGAAGCCATGATCTGTGGCCCAAGACGACACGGCATCAATTGCAAGTTGAAGCCGGCGTTGAAGGAGAGGCGAATCATCACCCTGACAACAAAGGGTAAGATCATCGACATAGAGAGCGGAGAAGACACCAGAAGGAAGAGAGGAAAGAAGACCATTGAGGGCAACCAGAAAAAGAGTAGTGCTCAGAACACTACCCTGGGGCACACCTTCGTATTGCTGAAAAGAGGGAGAGAGAGCAGTACCAAGGCGCACCCGAAAGGAACGACGAGAGAGGAAGCTGCGGAGAAAGAGAAGGAGATGACCACGAAGGCCAAAAGAATGAAGTTGAGATAGGATATGATAATGCCAAGTGGTGTCGTAAGCCTTTTCCAGGTCAAAAAGGACGGCAACAACGGAGGTCTTCGCAGCAAAAGCGTACGAATATAGACCTCCAAGTTCACCAGGACATCTGTCGTGCTGCGGCACTTGCGGAAACCAAATTGAGAAGGGGAGAGGAGGTGATGGTGTTCCAGGAACCACATCAGACGAACGTTAACCATACGTTCAAAGAGTTTGCAGACAGAACTTGTGAGAGCAATAGGGCGAAAGTCCTTAGGGGAAGTACCCAGAGACCCCGGTTTGCGAACAGGGAGGACAACGGCATCGAGCCAGTCCTCAGGGACTGACGACGACTCCCAGATCCGATTATACAGACTCAGTAAATACCGAGACGTGCTCGGAGGGAGATGGCGAAGCATCTCATAATGGATACCATCGGAGCCCGCCGCCGTAGAACCGCAGAGGGCCAGGGCAGAACGAAGTTCAGAGAGAGAGAAGGGATCATTGTAGGGAAGCTGAAGATGAGTGCAGAAATCTAAAGGACGAGACTCAAGGACAGGTTTACGAAGAAGGAAAGATTGGGGAAGATGAAGACCAGAGCTAACAGAAGAAAAGTGGGAACCCAGTTCGGAAGCGACCTGCAACGGGTCCGCCACAAGAGTATCATGGAGGTGAAGGACCGGTGAAACATCGGGAACGAACTTACCCGCTATCTTGCGGATACGCTTCCAGATCTGGGCCAGAGGAGTTTCGGACGTAATTGTTGAGACATAAGATGCCCAACATTCACGTTTAGCCGTACGGATGGCCCTACGGGCCACCGCACTCGCTTTCCGAAAGAAAAAAAAGAATCGGACGTCTGCCTACGGCGGTGCCTCTTCCAGGCTGCACGCTTACAGCGGACAGCCCGAGCACAGTCCGCATTCCACCAGGGAACGCACTTCCGCGGACCCCGAGAGGAAGAGCGAGGAATAGAGCAGAGGGCAGCGTTGAAGACAGTGTCATGAAAAAGGAGGAGAGCGCGAGAGAGAGGCAGAAGGGAGAGGTCAGAGAGAGCAGCACTGAGGGTAAATAGGGTCCAGTCTGCCTTAGCAAACTGCCACCTAGGGAAAGAGAGGGAAGGGCGAAAAGAGAAAAAGGAAACAAGGATGGGGAAATGATCACTTCCATGGAGGTCATCTAGAACCTGCCACGAGAAATCTAAGTAAAGAGAAGAAGAGCAGAGAGAAAGATCAAGACAAGGAAGGGTGCGAGTCCGAGAGTCCAAATGAGTGGGCTCACCAGAATTCAGAAGACACAGGGAAGAAGAGAGGAGAAACGGCTCAAGAAGGCGACCCCGGGTATTCGTCAGAACGTCACCCCAAAGAGAATGACGACAACTGAAGTCACCCAGCAGGAGCACAGGCTCCGGCATGGAGTCTAGGAGGTGTTTCAAATCAGGAAGAGAGAGCGGGACACTCGGGGGGAGATAAATGGAACAAACTGTGTACCATTTCCCCACAAAGATACGAGCAGCAGAACAATGGAGAGGCGAAGGAAAAAGTAAAGGAACAAAGGGAACATCAGCACGAATCAAGAGAGCAGAAGAATTAGAAGCCCCAGCAATGGCTGGGGGGGGGGGGAGAGAAAGGAATAGCCATGAAAACGACCAGGACGAGCACCAAGCATTGGCTCCTGGAGACAGACACAAAGGGGCGAAAACCGCGAAATCAGAAGTTGGAGTTCGAGGAAATTGGCGTAATAACCTCGAACGTTCCATTGAAGAATGGACAACGACGAGAAGAGAAATGACAAAACCAGAGAACAAGGAAGAAACCAAGGCGAAAGAGCAACAGAGCACGTCAAAGAATATCAGGGTCGGGATCAGGGTCAGCAAAGTCAGGGTTAGGGGGCATGGGTAAACTGAGCAAAGACGGAGGGAAGGAAACGGGAGAACAGATCAGAGGTGGGCGGGCGGGGTCCGGAGGAGGAGGAGGAGGAGGAGGAAGAGGAGGAGACAACGGAGAGGAGCAGTCAAGGACAGCAGCAGGAAGAGGGGGAGTAGAAAGAGGGGAGCGCACCCCAGCAAGAGCAGCAACCGAAAGGGAAGCAGGAGCCAAAGAAACCTCCATAGCAGGAACAGGGGGCGCAGTCACTGAAACGGGAGGGGAAGGAGCAACAGAACCAGACGTAGGAGCTGAGGAAGAAAGCGAAGCCTTCTTACCAGCCGGGGAAGAGGAAGGAGAGGAGCCAGGCTTACGCTTCTGACTTAAAGAGACCGGTGTCCCAGCAACTACGTACCGGGCAACAGATTCCAGTGTCTCAACAGGAGAAGCCGAACGAGAGCACACACGACGGCCGCTAGGAGAGTGATGGACATCCGCCTGCACCGACAGGCGGCGGGGAGGGCCGAGAGATGGAGGAAGAGGATGGGAAGGAGGATCGGAGGGGGGCGAGGAAGAAGACACAGGAGACACGACAGACCGGGTAGAAGGAAAGGGAACTCCGGACAGAGGACCAGGAGGAGGATCCTTCGGGAGAGAACCCAAAGGAACAGAGGAGGGGGCAGTGGGCGCATCAGGGTCCAAGGCTCAGAAACGGTTTTGAGTCTGAGGAAGGCGGGAAGGACGAGGAGAGGAAGAGCGCAACACGCGAGCATAAGAGATATTAGCATAAGGCGCCTCAGGAAAAGATAAACGCTCCCGGTGCTTCAAGTTGAGGACGGCTGCCTCAAGCTTGTAATGGACACACGCACGGGAGAAGGTAGGATGGGCCTCACTGCAGTTGAGGCAACGAGCCTGGGGAGAAGTGCACTCCGACTTAGAGTGACCTTCGCCACCACACAAAGGACAGAGAGAGACAGTCCCGGAGCAGCGGAGGGCACCATGCCCAAACCGCCAGCACTTGTTGCAGAGCCGAGGAGAAGGAATGTAATCCTGGACAGAGCACCTGGCACCAGCAAGAATGACAGAGGGTGGAAGGGTCCTACCATCAAAGGTAATCTTCACAACCCGGAGGGGTTGACGGAGACTACCACGAGGGGGACGAGTAAACGTGTCCACCTGGAGAATAGAATGGCCCTGGGCAGCAAGGATATGTCGAATATCGTCGTGGCAGTCGCGCAGGTCCCGAACACCGGTCGCAACATGGGGCGGGAGCAAAATAGTGCCAACACTGGCATTCAACTGAGCGTTCTTCGAGACCCGAACAGGGGTCTCGCCAAGGCAGGATAAGGCAGCCAAGCGGGAAGCAGCATCCTGAGAAGGAGCAGCAACGACACGTGTACCGAGACGAGTGGGGTGGAAAGTAATGGAGGCATCCACGGAATCAACGAGATGTCGATGGAGGGAGAAATCGTCAGGAGGCGCAGAATCAAGAGGGAGGAGATCAAAATATTTGGCCCACGAAGCGGGACCAAACCAGGCTTGATAGGTAGCAGAACTGGAAGGAATCGAGCGAGGGCGGCCGTGACGAGGACGGCGGTGAGAACCGCCAGAGAGAGAGGGGTTAAAAGGCGCAGTAGTTACAACTAGAGAAGGAGCCGCGCCAGGGGACGAGGTAGTCACCACTGGGGGCCTGGGGCTCGACCCAACCACAGAGGAGGGAGGGGAGCCAGGGGAAGGAGTCAGAGAGGCCAAAGGAGGAGCAAGGTCGGGGCCCAATGCAGCGGAGGCTACAGAGCCCGGTCTTCCAATACGGACCGACTCGGGGGCTTGGTCGCCCACCCCACGAGCCTGAGAAGGTACACCAGAAGCAGCCGAAACAGGGGCTATCACCATGACGAAAAAAAGAATTCATTCACGAATGTGCCCCCACACCCACCATGGAGCCACAATTAGAGGCAGGACACCCAACAAGAAGCTATCGCCGATCTTGCCGGGGCCTCCTAGGGGTGCGTCGTGAGTTTACTCCCCACAAACGCCACCTTAAGAAACCGACAGTCCGTCGAGATCGGGTTCAGTGACGAAAGGGGGATTGACAATAAAAGGTTCCCCTCGCTCTCGACGTCGGGTACTACAGTTCTACGGGTGCAAGAGTATGCCTCCTCAAGCACCCGGGCATCAAAATAGAAGAAGTCCAAGGGAAGAACCAGAACGAGCAGGAACCGACCGGCAGGTTTCCTGCCGGTCGGCAGGAAACGGCAAGCAGATAGGAGAAGAGGGGGGAGAAAAACGAACCAGAAGGAAAAGGAAAAGATGCCCATCAGAATTGGAGAGGACAGCAGCAGGAGCACAAGGCTAGAAAAGGACAGAGGACTGTCCCAAGGAGCATCACACTCCGGCAGCTGTCCACTAAGCCCCCACACGGCGACAACGAGCTGAGCGGGGAGGGGGGGGGGGGAGTGCCAGAAAATGTTGAGACAGGGCGCAATAAAGCCTAGTACGTCACCGTGGCTCTCTCCTGTTGTGCTAGTTCGGAAACCGGATGGTAGTAATCGTTTCTGTGTTGACTACCGGTAAGTGAACGAATTAACTAAGGGTGATGTGTATCCGTTGCCCCGAATACAGGAGATAATAGATCAATTTGGTGAGATTAAGTATTTCTCAACTCTTGACGCGAAATCGGCGTATTGGGCGATTCCGGTGGCAGAACAGGATAGGGAAAAAACAGCATTCTCGGATGGTAGGCACACTTATCAATTCCGTAGGATGCCGTTTGGTTTGAAGACAGCGCCCTCGTCGTTTCAGAAGGCCATCAACTTCATCCTTAGTCCGGCACTGGGTAGGCATTCTTTAGCGTACCTGGATGATGATGTGATATATTCCAGGACGTTTGAGGAACACCTACGGGACTTGACTGAGACTTTGAAGTTGTTCGATCAGGCAGGTTTCAGGCTTAATGTTCAGAAGTGCACCCTGGCGGCTCAGAAATTCAAATTTCTTGGGTTCCCGGTGTGCCCAGACGGTATCCGACCTGACCCAGATTCTTGCCGCACCATTGCTGAAATGCCTACTCCAAGGATAGCAAAGGACCTGCGTAGGTTTTTTTGGGGTGGCCGGATATTTTCGTCGTCACATTGAAGGTTTCAATGGCATTTCAGCACACCTGACTGATCTGACAAAGAAAAATGCTAAGTTTGTTTGGAAATCTGAGCATGACGAGGCCTATCGCTGAAAGACCAACTGAAACTGAAAGACCAACTAATCACGACACCGGTATTGGCTATTCCTGATTTTGAGAAAGAGTGGGAGGTGCACACTGACGCCAGCGGTATTGCTATTGGCGGGTGCTTAATTCAGTGAGATGCGGATAATTTACCCTATCCAGTAGCCTATTTCAGTAGGAAGGTCAAAGGACCTGAAATGCATGATTCAGCTACGGATCGGGAGGCACTGGCAGCAGTAGAATCGGTTAGGTATTTCGAGCCTTACCTATTTCAGCGGCACTTTGTAATTTACACAGACCATAGAGCGTTAACACACATATTTAAAAATCGAACAAAATGCCCACGAATGTCACGCTGGTCTCACGAACTTTCGGCCCACTCATTCCAGATCTTGTACAAGCCTGGTCCAGCACATGTTGTGCCAGATACGCTAAGTAGGAACATAGCGGCAGTTCAAGTTAATGAAAATATTGAAACCATTCCAACAGATAAAATGAGAGAATACCAGATGAGCGAGCCTAGATGGAAAGAAACTTGAGTATTTAGAGGGAGGAAAATATCCGAAAAAGAAAAAGAATTTACCTATTCATGATTTTGAAATGAAACAGGGCGTCCTGTATTATGTTAATAGCCAGAATGATAGGGCAGTATTTCAACTAGTTATTCCGGACGCGTTGCGGTCATCAGCATTAAAGCTTGCGCTATCTTCAAAAATTGCAGGGCATCCGGGGGTCTTTAAAACCCACTTAAAGGCAAAGTCTCTATTTTATTTCCCAGGATTACTTTCTGAAGTAATCAATTTCGTGAAGTCTTGCAATCGTTACCAGAGGAGAAAAGGTACCCTTAAGGTACAAGCCCCACTTCAGGAATTTCCTGAAATTCGTGAACCTCTAGACCGTGTGGGGGCCGATTTGATTGATTTACATCACAGTCATTCAGGGAATAGATACGTGTTGGTGCTAGTTGACCATTTGTCCAGGTACACTACACTAGTTGCATTACCTCAGAAGGATTCTCGTACGGTTGCAGATGCGTTCTTGCGTAGGTTCGGTACTGTATTCGGACCTCCTAAAGTTTTAGTCTCTGTCCGGGTTCAAGAATTCAATGGGAATATATTTAGAGAAGTTTGTATGATTTTAGAGACAACTTCGGCTTTTACAACAGCCTACCACCCACAAGCAAACGGAATGACGGAACGGACTAATCGTTCAGTCAAGGATATGCTTGCAATCCTTGCTGAACATGATGCAAACGCCTGGGATGAACACCTACCCTATGTTCAGTTAGCCTTGAATACTGCCATCCACCAATCAATTAACACGCAACCCCTTCATTTGTTTACTGGTAATTCATGCAATTTCCCCTCAGGTCTGCTTAACAGACATAATGTTGCATACGGGGAGGACTATCCTTCAGAGGTCCTTGGAAAAATGAGACACATATGGAATATTGCAGCTGAAGCGTCCAAAAAGGCACAGAATCGTTATGCTCATTTTTATGACAAGAAAGTGCGCCCTCCCGAGTTGAAGGAAGGAAGCCTCATATGGAGAGTGAATGAGGCTGCGCCCGCCAATCAGAGTAGGAAACTAGCTCCGAGGTGGCGAGGACCATATAGAGTAGTTAAAAGGGCGGGGCCGGTTAACCTTGTTATAAAAGGAGTATTCGAGGACCAGGTGGAAAGGACAATTCATGTAAATAAATTGAAACGTTATCATGCTAGAGAGGAATTAGAACTGCCTTCAGCGGGTCTAGTTCCTGACTCAGCAGTGCTGACTCATGACTTCACCGACGAGTCAGGGGATGAGGAGGACATTCTGTCATCGCTCATCAGTAGTGTGACGGTGTTCCCCCCCCCCCCCCCACCCTTATATTTCTCCCACGCCTGCTGTAAGAGTCATGTCCACTTTACTCGAACGTTCTCTACGTCGCGGGCATAAGTTTGATATTTGTGGGAGAGTGTAGTGTTCTCGAGGTGGCGAGAAATTTGTAAAAGAAGAGTATTTTGGCCTGTGGTATAGGCCCTTTAGGAAGCCAATATGGCGCTGGCCCCTCCGTTTTGCCGCCAAAACTGTGTGACGTCAGTAGCGCCAGATTGGTCACCGACAGCGACGCGGCACAGGGAGCCAATGAAAACCTCTCTTGGCAAGTATGACGTCACGAAGGAAGGGGGGTCCGGTCATCGCGCCGCGGTGGCACGACCAGTCTAAGACAGCACGTCAAGGAGGTCGGACGTGCGCTGGGGGGGTCCTGTCAGTTGGACAGTTTACCCCGTCTCCGGAGGATTTACGCATCACCCGTGGTCTGCCAGCACCTGTGGGGTCTTCCTTCGTTCATGTGTTGGACCAGAGAAGGAATTGACAGAATATTGAGCATCAAGTGCTCCATGGACAGGTGTTGTGCAGGTGAAGTCTAGGCAGCAACGTATGCGATGGCTGATAGCTTCACAGTGATGACCTAGTGGCTGGGCTAATCCTCCGTGAGGGAATCAGTCTGACACGACACGTCAAGGTGGACAGATGTGTGAAGGTTGATCCTGTCAATCTGACAGTAATACGCCACTCCCGTGGATCTTACGCATCACCCGTAGTCTGCACGTACGCTGAGAGGTCATCCTTCATTCCATGTGTGGACCGAAGAGGGAATTGACGGCATATTGAGCATCAAGTGCTCCAGGGTCGGGTGCTGTGCAGGTGAAGTCTAGGCAGTATCGTCTGGGACGTCTGATAGCTTCACAGTGACGACATAGCGGCTGGGCCAATCCACTGGGAAGCAGTGAAAGAAGATACTAATTGGGAATCCGTACGACTGCAGCCGAGATGTAGGTTGGCAGCCGTATTTGGGAGGAGAAGTTTCCGGCTGGGAGACCGACTCCAACCCTACAAGACGTGGAGGAGGAGCAGGGACCCGCGGAGGACAGAACATGGAGACAACGCATTTATTTTGGGACGTTGATTGGGTTCCTGGAGGACACGACAGGGTGTGTGTGGGGGCGTTCCCTACACGAGGCGGGAGCCTGGACCAGGAGCTACAACTCAACTCTCACCGGAGGATAGGTGGAAGTAGGTGATTCTAGTTTCCCTCCCAATTCCCCTTTAGTCAGCTATATTATTTAGCCAGAGTATTTTGTATGTCGTGAGCAAGGCTCACCAATGTCATGGTAGGACACAGTTGTTAGAAGTGGGGCTGTAGAAAGCTCTCACAGGATATTTGCGGTGTGTGGATACACCTGTGTTATTATTGAAGAGTTTGCTGTGTTAGTTGATGAATTCTTTCATGTGACATTTATGGTATAACTTATGCCAGAGAATATATATATATATTATATATATATATATATATATATATATATATATATATATATATATATATATATATATATATATATATATATATATATATATATATATAAAGTGAACCAGTTATTGGTGTTAGGCAATGTGCCCAGTATTGATATTATTACTATTATTGATATCTATGATTTATCTATATATATACATGCTTGTGTGTTGAATAATTTCTCATGTGTGCAGTGATCAATTGAATATTCGCCTACGAAAGGAATTACTGAGAACTCCAGTATTATATCTTGTAGCATTCGTTATCATTATATGAAGTACAGTGTGTTACGCCATGATAGTGAATTATTATGTTCATTAATGTGGAAATGTTTGATTGAGCTCAAGATCAGTGCAGTGAATCATCTGCGTTCTATTGCCATTATAGCAGTAATCGTGTTGTGTGTTAATACAGTGATAGTTGAGAATTTAGAGAAACAGGCGTCTCACGCCAGACAAACAGATAAACGAACATTCGCGCGGTGAGAATCGCTCAGCTGATTTTGACATTTGACGCAAGTGGGAGAGCGTGTTGCCATATAGTGTGACCAAATTATATGTGGAGAGAGAGAGAGAGCGACTCCTGCTTGTACTTGTTCGCCTGTGGATATATGAATATGATCTCTTGAGTTTTAAGTAAAATACAAAATTCCTTCTCGTTTGTATTACCCCTCCATAATTCTTGCTGCTACCTAACTATTACAAAGGTGAGAGTGATAGATACATACCTGCCTGATATCTAATCTATTAAGTGTGTTCTTGCCGCTGTTATCACAATTCCACGAAACCACTGACGTGTTACTGGACACAGGAAACACCAGTTGGCGACCTTGTGGTTGATAGTAGAGCCCTTGCCGGGGCGGGCACACAGCTGTAAGACCAAGCTGTGTCCCCACTCATCTCTAACTACTAAGGCCGGTTGGGGATCGACTGGGGTACTCTCCTGGCGTACAGTGGCGCCGCGAGGATGGAGTAAAGACCCGCAGGGCTACGGTGAGTAACGGTTATTGCTAATAGTGCGACCGTTGAGAGGACATATTGTATACTGTCGCTCACCCTCTTATGGTGAACCCCGACAGTAGTCAGGTGCAGTCTCGCCACCCTATGGTGACGAGATCTCGCGCTGTACAGTAAAGTAACTTCCTTGGTTAGTATAATTTAGTATTCATTAGATTTTCCTGTAGAGGCAATGAGGTGAACTATCTCTATACTTAACTCAGGTAGCAGCTTTTACCGTACTCTGGGGTCCACCTTCACCAAAGCCAGAGTATATCTATGCTTCCGCTGTGTTGTGTCTGTCTGTTCCCAGGTCTGATTGGTACATCAACCCAGTTGTTCCAGCCACACGTGAACCCTTGTCTGTAAAGACCGAGGGGGGAGGCACGTTACACAAAGCCCTCCCACCCCCACCAGACCCAGTAACCCATACATCAGTTACTTTGGGGATGAGTGACTATCCAAGAGTCACCCGGCCGACGCCTCACCTCACTAAACGAGGTTTTCAGGGCCAGCGAGCTGTCCACATATAGCAGTCACCGGAGGTGCCATACAACGCCGGGGTAGCTGTCTAGAGATCACCACTACCCACCTGCTGCGTCATCAAGACTGCAGCCATTCCAGCAGTGTTGGAGGAGAGGTCAAGAAAATGGAAAGCAAGTAGCAGTACTTAAGAGTTTCGCCGGAAGATTAATGATTACGTCATCTGAAGCAACAGGAACGCGGAACTAAGGCGGTCACAGGTGGGAGGTACGGTTTCCCTACAGAGTTCCGGGACTCGCCAATAGAAGGTCGCAAAATTGTCTCCTTTGGCCTACAGTCGGCGGTACGAGGGTATACACAGTTGGTGTTTACGGCCTAGTAACCTGGTGACATCAAGAAACGCCTGAGATGACGTGAGCAATGATGGAAGACGAGATTCACCTGTTCTGCAAACAAGCAACCTGCCTCTACGACCTTCTGACATCACTCCTGTTACGAGACACCGTTGGTACATCCAGTCCTGCTCTGCTGTGGTGATCTGCGCCGTCAAGTTTAACATCAAGACTGCCGTGTGAACTGTGATTGATATGAAGGCGTGTGGACTGTCGGGAGCAACATCAATGGCCGAAGTAACAGTATTCTACAGCTGTCACTTGGCACTCCGCTCTACTACACTCTGTCGTCATTCAAGACTACCGGATGGGAGTAAAAGAGGACCAGGTATCGATGTCTACGCATGGGAGAAGCTAGATCGACAAACGTCATCATCAGCGACTACATTCAACATCCATCAGCATCGATTTTTTTTCTCGATTACTCAATATGAACAATTGATACAAACGATAAAGTTGGCTCTGAACATCTGTATAAAGAATGTCTGGACACTTTTGTTTAAATGTTGAAAAACAGATCTAGAATCACATTACTCTATAAATGTTGGAAAACAGATTTAATATAATTATTCTCGTATAATATGAAAATTTCACTCTATAAATTGGTCAGTGATTAAAATCGAAGCCCCTGTGTAATGGTTTAAGCCCTGAACAACCGGTTATGGGAAATTATGTTGTGTGTTTTTTTCAGAATGTTTCAACACAGGAGAGGCGGACCAATATAAACATTGACACTCTTACAGTGAGTGCGAACACTTGGCTGTACAGTCAGCTGAAACCTGTGATATACTATAGTAGGAATTTTTTATATTTTAGATACATGTAATAAACATTAGGTGTGTTCCTTAGCATGTCAAGGTTGACATTGATGGGGGAGTGGATAGTACACGGATGTGAACTTAGTAGAGTTCAGTAGTACGCTCCCGGATGACTGAAAGTTCAGTCTGTAGATGTAACATATGTTTTATGATTGAGCACGGTGTGTCCGGCTCGAGAGGACACATGAACTTGGCTAGTGAAGAGCCAAGAGATTTTAATAGCTAGTCTTTGCTGTTGGAGTAAGTAATTATCAAAAGAAGGCACCAAACCGGGAAGGCTATGTAGCACCATCAAACACGCAAAATAATCAGAGGGCGCTAAATATCACCAAGGATGCCAATACGAGAACAAAAACGCATAAGTCGAACGATATCAAAAGTATCCGAGTCACCAAGAATTCTATCGAGGGACAGGTGACCGCGAGGGGCGGTCGGAAAGCAAGACACACGCTCGTCCTGGAAGTCAGGACATTCAAGAAGGACATGCACGACCGTAAGAGGGACAATGCAACTAGGACAATAAGGAGCAGGGCGGCGCTCCATCAAGTGACCATGGGTTAAGCGAGTATGGCCAATACGCAACCTCGCCAGAGCCGTTTCCCACCGCCGGTTACGGTGGAAGGAGGACGGCCACGAGGAAACACAACATTTAAGAGTACGTAGCTTGTTACCAGTAACAGACAACCAAGAAGCCTGCCAACGGGTAAGGACTGAGGAATGGATAACCGGGTAAAAGTCGGAATACGGAATGCCTTTACGAGAGATGGGACAAGAGCGGACAGCTTCCTTGGCGGCAGCATCCGCACACTCATTTAAAGACACACCAATATGGCTGGAAACCCAACAAAACTCAACCGACTTAAATTTACTGTGAACGAGAAACAGCCAATGCTGGATCTCGACAACTACTGGATGAACCGGATTAAAGGACCCGAGAGCCATGAGGGCACTACGAGAGTCAACAACAACCACAAAGGAAGACTGACAACGAGAAAGCAGGAGACGAAGAGCAGAGAGAATAGCATAAAGTTCTGCTGTAAAGATGCTAGTCTCCGGAGGCAAGCGACACATATAAGTGCGATCAGGAAAAACAACAGAGTAGCCAACACCGTCCGCTGACTTAGACCCATCGGTGAAGACAGAAACGAAGCGGGAATGAGAAGAAAAGTGCTCGAGGAAAAGGCATTTCAGAACCGTAGGAGGGGTAAAAGCTTTAGTGATACGGGTCAAGGATGTACAAAACCGCGGAAGAGGGACCCTTCACGGGGGCAAAGAAGGAACAACACGAGGAAAAACATCAGAAATACGAACGGAAAGAGAATCCTGTAGGCGAGATAACTGGACAGAAAGAGGGAGGTGGTGAAGAGGAACAGGAACCGCAGGAGGGGTAAAAGTTAAAGCACGACAGAGGCGAGAGGAAGGATGTTGCAAGGACCGTGCAAGATAGCGAAGACAGTAGCGATCACGACGGTCCTGGAGAGACAGGAAGCCAGTGTCAACATACAAGCTAAGGATGGGAGTCGAACGAAAGGCACCAGAACTGAGGCGCAACCCAGTATGGTGTAAAGCATCAAGACGGCGACGAGTAGAAGGAGAAGCAGACGAGTAAGCAGGGCAACCATAATCGAGCTTAGACAGGACGAGAGAGGAATGTAAAGCAAGGAGAGTGCGCCTATCTGCCCCCCAAGAAGTATGGGACAAGACCCGAAGGAGGGTAAGGGGTCTTAGAGCACTCAACACGGAGGTAAGAGATATGGGGAGACCAAGACAAACGAGTGTCAAGGAATAACCCCAAAAGCTTCGCGGAATCTTTGTATTCAAGGGGATGACCATAAAGTGACAAAGAGGGACGAAGAACAACCCGTTTCCGCGTAAAAGTCATGGCACAAGTCTTAGAAGTAGAGAACTTGAAGCCATGACCTGTGGCCCAAGACGACACGGCATCAATTGCAAGTTGAAGCCGGCGTTGAAGGAGAGGCGAATCATCACCCTGACAACAAAGGGTAAGATCATCGACATAGAGAGCGGAGAAGACACCAGAAGGAAGAGAGGAAAGAAGACCATTGAGGGCATCCAGAAAAAAGAGTAGTGCTCAGAACACTACCCTGGGGTACACCTTCGTATTGCTGAAAAGAGGGAGAGAGAGCGGTACCAAGGCGCACCCGAAAGGAACGACGAGAGAGGAAGCTGCGGAGAAAGAGAGGGAGATGACCACGAAGGCCAAAAGAATGAAGTTGAGATAGGATATGATAACGCCAAGTGGTGTCGTAAGCCTTTTCTAGGTCAAAAAGGACGGCAACAACGGAGGTCTTCGCAGCAAAAGCAGTACGAATATAGACCTCGAAGTTCACCAGGACATCTGTCGTGCTGCGGCACTTGCGGAAACCAAATTGAGAAGGGGAGAGGATGTGATGGTGTTCCAGGAACCACATCAGACGAACGTTAACCATACGTTCAAAGAGTATGCAGACACAACTTGTGAGAGCAATAGGGCGAAAGTCCTTAGGGGAAGTACCCAGAGACCCCGGTTTGCGAACAGGGAGGACAACGGCATCGAGCCAGTCCTCAGGGACTGACGACGACTCCCAGATCCGATTATACAGACTCAGTAAATACTGAGACGTGCTCGGAGGGAGATGGCGAAGCATCTCATAATGAATACCATCGGAACCCGCCGCCGTAGAACCGCAGAGGGCCAGGGCAGAACGAAGTTCAGAGAGAGAGAAGGGATCATTATAGGGAAGCTGAAGATGAGTGCAGAAATCTAAAGGACGAGACTCAAGGACAGGTTTACGAAGAAGGAAAGATTGGGGAAGATGAAGACCAGAGCTAACAGAAGAAAAGTGGGAACCCAGTTCGGAAGCGACCTGCAACGGGTCCGCCACAAGAGTATCATAGAGGTGAAGGACCGGTGAAACATCGGGAACGAACTTACCCGCTATCTTGCGGATACGCTTCCAGATCTGGGCCAGAGGGGTTTCGGACGTAATTGTTGAGACATAAGATGCCCAACATTCACGTTGAGCTGTACGGATGGCCCTACAGGCCACCGCACTCGCTTTCCGAAAGAAAAGAAAAGAATCGGTCTTCTGCCTACGGTAGTGCCTCTTCCAGGCTGCACGCTTACAGCGGACAGCCCGAGCACAGTCCGCATTCCACCAGGAAACGCACTTCCGTGGACCCCGAGAGGAAGAGCGAGGAATAGAGCGGAGGGCAGCGTTGAAGACAGTGTCATGAAAAAGGAGGAGAGCGCGAGAGAGAGGCAGAAGGGAGAGGTCAGAGAGAGCAGCACTGAGGGTAAATAGGGTCCAGTCTGCCTTAGCAAACTGCCACCTAGGGAAAGAGAGGGAAGGGCGAAAAGAGAAAAAGGAAACAAGGATGGGGAAATGATCACTTCCATGGAGGTCATCAAGAACCTGCCACGTGAAATCTAAGTAAAGAGAAGAAGAGCAGAGAGAAAGATCAAGACAAGGAAGGGTGCGAGTCCGAGAGTCCAAATGAGTGGGCTCACCAGAATTCAGAAGAGACAGGGAAGAAGAGAGGAGAAACGGCTCAAGGAGGCGACCCGGGGTATTCGTCAGAACGTCACCCCAAAGAGAATGACGACAATTGAAGTCACCCAGCAGGAGCACAGGCTCCGGCAAGGAGTCTAGGAGGTGTTTCAAATCAGGAAGAGAGAGCGGGACACTCGGGGGGAGATAAATGGAACAAACTGTGTACCATTTCCCCACAAAGATACGAGCAGCAGAACAATGGAGAGGCGAGGGAAAAAGCAAAGGAACAAAGGGAACATCAGCCCGAATCAAGAGAGCAGAAGAATTAGAAACCCCAGCAATGGCTGGGGGGGGGGGGAGAGAAAGGAATAGCCACGAAAACGACCAGGACGAGCACCAAGCATTAGCTCCTGGAGACAGACACAAAGGGGCGAAAACCGCGAAATCAGAAGTTGGAGTTCGAGGAAATTGGCGTAATAACCTCGAACGTTCCATTGAAGAATGGACAACGACGAGAAGAGAAAGGACAAAAACAGAGAACAAGGAAGAAACAAAGGCGAAAGAGCAACAGAGCACGTTAAAGAATATCAGGGTCGGGATCAGGGTCAGCAAAATCAGGGTTAGGGGGCATGGGTAAACTGAGCAAAGACGGAGGGAAGGAAACGGGAGAACAGATCAGAGGTGGGCTGGCAGGGTCCGGAGGAGGAGGAAGAGGAGGAGGCAACGGAGAGGAGCAGTCAAGGACAGCAGCAGGAAGAGGGGGAGTAGAAAGAGGGGAGCGCACCCCAGCAAGAGCAGCAACCGAAAGGGAAGCAGGGGCCAAAGAAACCTCCATAGCAGGAACAGGGGGCGCAAGCACTGAAACGGGAGGGGAAGGAGCAACAGAGCCAGAAGGAGGAGCTGAGGAAGAAAGCGAAGCCTTCTTACCCGCCGGGGAAGAGGAAGGAGAGGAGCCAGGCTTACGCTTCTGACTTAAAGAGACCGGTGTCCCAGCAACTACGTACCGGGCAACGGATTCCAGTGTCTCAACAGGAGAAGCCGAACGAGAGCACACACGACGGCCGTTAGGAGAGCGATGGACATCCGCCCGCACCGACAGGCGGTGGGGAGAGCCGATAGATGGAGGAAGAGGATGGGAAGGAGGATCGGAGGGGGGCGAGGAAGAAGACACAGAAGACACGACAGACCGGGTAGAAGGAAGGGGAACCCCAGACAGAGGACCAGGAGGAGGATCCTTCGGGAGAGAACCCAAAGGAACAGAGGAGGGGGCAGTGGGCGCATCAGGGTCCAAGGCCCGGAAACGGTTGTGAGTCTGAGGAAGGCGGGAAGGACGAGGAGAGGAAGAGCGCAACACGCGAGCATAAGAGATATTAGCATAAGGCGGGAGCCGGCGAACCTGGCGCCTCGCCTCAGGAAAAGATAAACGCTCCCGGTGCTTCAAGTTGAGGACGGCTGCCTCAAGCTTGTAATGAACACACGCACGGGAGAAGGTAGGATGGGCCTCACCGCAGTTGAGGCAACGAGCCTGGGGAGAAGTGCACTCCGACTTAGAGTGACCTTCGCCACCACACAAAGGGCAGAGAGAGACAGTCCCGGAGCAGCGGAGGGCACCATGCCCAAACCTCCAGCACTTGTTGCAGAGCCGAGGAGAAGGAATGTACTCCTGGACAGAGCACCTGGCACCAGCAAGAATGACAGAGGGTGGAAGGGTCCTACCATCAAAGGTAATCTTCACAACCCGGAGGGGATGACGGCGACTACCACGAGGGGGACGAGTAAACGTGTCCACCTGGAGAATAGAATGGCCCTGGGCAGCGAGGATATGACGAATATCATCGTGGCAGTCGCGCAGGTCCCGAACACCGGTCGCAACATGGGGCGGGAGCAAAATAGTGCCAACACTGGCATTCAACTGAGCGTTCTTCGAGACCCGAACGGGGGTCTCGCCAAGGCAGGATAAGGCAGCCAAGCGGGAAGCAGCATCCGGAGAAGGAGCAGCAACGACACGTGTACCGAGACGAGTGGGGTTGAAAGTAATGGAGGCATCCACGGAATCAATGAGATGTCGATGGAGGGAGAAATCGTCAGGAGGCGCAGAATCAAGAGGGAGGAGATCAAAATATTTGGCCCACGAAGCGGGACCAAACAAGGCTTGATAGGTAGCAGAACTGGAAGGAATCGAGCGAGGGCGGCCGTGACGAGGACGGCGGTGAGAACCCCCAGAGAGAGAGGGGTTAAAAGGCGCAGTAGTTACAACTAGAGAAGGAGCCGCGCCAGGGGACGAGGTAGTCACCACTGGGGGCTTGGGGCTCGACCCAACCACAGAGGAGGGAGGGAAGCCAGGGGAAGGAGTCAGAGGCCAAAGGAGGAGCAAGGTCGGGGCCCAATGCAGCGGAGGCTACAGAGCCCGGTCTTCCAATACGGACCGACTCGGGGGCTTGGTCGCCCACCCCACGAGCCTGAGAAGGTAAACCAGAAGAAGCCGAAACAGGGGTTTTCATCTTGACGAAAAGAAGAATTCATTCACGAATGTGCCCCCACACCCACCATGGAGCCACAATTAGAGGCAGGACACCCAACAAGAAGCTATCGCCGATCTTGTCGGGGCCTCCTAGGGGTGCGTCGTGAGTATACGCCCCACAAACGCCACCTTAAGAAACGGACAGTCCGTCGAGATCGGGTTCAGTGACGAAAGGGGGATTGACAATAAAAGGTTCCCCTCGCTCTCGACGTCGGGTACTACAGTTCTACGGGTGCAAGAGTATGCCTCCTCAAGCACCCGGGCGTCAAAATAGAAGAAGTCCAAGGGAAGAACCAGAACGAGCAAAAGGTCGGCAGGAAACGGCAAGCAGACAGGAGAAGAGGGGGGAGAAAAACGAAACAAAAGGAAAAGGAAAAGATGCCCAGCAGAATTGGAGAGGACGGCAGCAGGAGCACAAGGCTAGAAAAGGACAGAGGACTGTCCCAAGGAGCATCACACTCCGGCAGCCGCCCACTAAGCCCCCACACGGCGACAACGAGCTGAGCGGGGAGGGGGTGCTGTTGGAGTAGAGATGTTATTTAGCTATGTCAGTAGGAGTAGGATGTATGTTTCCTGATGTTGGAGGATTGCTGTCAGTCGACAGCAGAGACATTTATGAATTTGAACATGTTTATTATGATGTTGTTGGACAATCTAATGATTGTCAAATTTTCTTAGTTATGTTAGCTTTTGTTTGTGGGTTTGGATACTAAACCTAGTTATTTTTAGCAAATTAACAAGGTTTACTAAGTTGCTTGTTCGGGGGGGGGGGGGGGGTTGTAACAAACTAGGCGTGTTGTAAGAAGTATCCAGAATGGTTATCTACACATGGGAGAATGAGAAGCTGGACCCACATGGTGACCTGGGGGGATTGACGGTGAAAATAACTAGCGCCTTTGTTCACAAGTTTCGTATAATGAATCATTCTATAGTATTCAGTAATTTAGAGAAATTAGCCTTCATTTATTTTGTATTAAAATTGTATTGTATAATATTCCTGGTTATAATATCAAGAGTATTCTAATTATTAGGAGAATGAGTTAATTCACCATCAGTGACGTCACGAGCCAGGACTATGCTGTAGCGCGGAGTGACCTCGTCGACCTGGCGGTCACAGGTCAACAGAGTTTCCACACTCAGTAATTCACAAAAGGTCAAATAGCCATTTTGTAATCGGGAATAGCTCTTCCTTAAGATGCTTGTGTAATTAACTTCAGTTAAAATAATTCAACCAATCTGGATCATTCAGTACAACAGAGGTTATTTGTTAAAACTTAAGCCTTGCTAGTAACTTGGTAAAACTTAGACTATGCGGAAGGTTACACTGCTCTGGTCTGGGTAGGACTAGCCGAGTAGGAGGACAGTGTGGTTTGAGGAGCGATTCGGGCAGGTGGCCCTCCATCATTGGCCCCAAGACAGCACCAACAGCTAGCTGGTCGCCCAAGGTAGAGTTGCTTTACGAGTGGTTATAGGGAATAGGTCAACTCATTGCCAGGGAGTGTTCAGTTTAGGAAGTGATCTTATTTCTTAGATTTTGTTTTAATTTTGAATAAATTAATTAGCTAGTAATTTGCATTTTTATTACTTTCCATTTCATTGTTTCTATTTTCATGTCCTTGTCACGTGGTCCCCACGAGGCCGAGTTGAGTTGAGCGCCGATTCTAACACCGAATCAGAATTATCATTCCCACTGATTTTTTTTTTTGAGATATATACAAGAGTTGTTATATTCTTGTACAGCCACTAGTACGCGTAGCGTTTCGGGCAGGTCCCTGGAATACGATTCCCTGCCGCGAAGAATCGTTTTTTCATCCAAGTACACATTTTACTGTTGCGTTAAACAGAGGCTACAGTTAAGGAATTGCGCCCAGTAAATCCTCCCCGGCCAGGATACGAACCCATGATACACTTAAGATCCAAGGATATATTTTACTAGTGGGGATCAAGCCCCAAAGTTATTGATTAGCATTATCGATCCAGACCTCGATCATTGCTCAGTGTTGCAGGTCTGGTGGTGGCAGCGAAAAGGCGACCCTAGGGTTTTGCTAGAAGCGTATGTCACGTCATACGGGTTGTAGAATCTCAAGTCGGTCAATCGTCTTAAGACCACGTGGCGTGAGGTCAGCTCAAGTGAAAGTTTTGGGGTCCCTTGGTAGAGAGAACAAGAACCTCTTCTCCCCCCCCCCCCCCTGTGTCCCCCCGTGTTACAGTGGTACCAAGCATCACTCGAAAGGAACGACGAGAGAGGAAGCTTTGGAGAGAGGGAGATTACCACGAAGGCCAAAAGAATGAAGTTGGGACAGAATATGATACCGCCAAGTGGTGTCGTAAGCCTTTTCCAGGTCAAAAAAGGACGGCAACAACGGAGGTCTTCGCAGTAAAAGCAGTACAAATATAAACTTCCAAGTTCTCCAGGACATCTGTTGTGCTACAGCACTTGCGAACACCAAATTGAGAAAGGGAGAGGTGGCGATAGTGTTCTAAGAACCACATCAGAAAAACGTTAACCATACATTCAAAAGAGTTTGCAGACAACTCGTGAGGGCAATAGAGCGGAAGTCCTTAGGGAATGTTCCAAGAGACCCTGGTTTCCGAAGAGGGGGGACAACCGCATCGAGCCAGTCCTTAGGGACTGACGACGACTCCCAGACCCGATTATACTGACTCAGTAAATACTGAGACGTGCACGGAGGGAGATGGCGAAGCATCGTATAATGAATGCCATCAGAGCCCACCGCCATGGCACCGCAGAGGGCCAGGGCAGACTGAAGTTCAGAGAGAAGGAAAAGATAGTTATAAGGAAGTCTGAGATGAGTGCAGAAATCTATAGGACGAGATTCAAGGACAGGTTTACAAAGATGGAAAGATTGAGGAAGATGAGAACCAGAGCTAACAGAAGAAAAGTGGGAACCCAGTTCGGTCACGACCTGCAACGAGTCCGCCACAAGAGTATCACAGAGGTAAAGGACTGGCGAGACATTTGAAACGAACTTACCAGCTATCTTGCAGACACGCTTCCAGATCTGCGGCAGAAAAGTTTCGGACGTAATAGTGAAAACATAAGACTTCCAACATTCATGCTTAGCTGTACGGATGGCCCTACGGGCCACTGCACTCGCCTTCCAAAACAAAAAAGAATCAGTCATCTGCAGGCAGCGGTGTCTCTTCCAGGCTGCACGCTTACAGCGGACAGCCCAAACACAGTCCACATTCCACCAGGGAACGCACTTCCGTGGTCCCCGAGAGAAAAAGCGAGGAATAGAGCGGAGGGCAGTGTCGAAGATGGTGTCATGAAAAAGGAGGAGGGTGCGAGGGAGAGACAGAATGGAGAGGTCAGAGAAAGCCGCACAAAGGGTAAATAGGTTCCAGTCTGCCTTGGCAAACTGCCACCTACGGAAGGAGAGGGGAGGTTACCTTGAGGTGCTTCCGGGGCTTAGCGTCCCCGCGGCCCGGTCGTCGACCAGGCCTCCTTGGGGAGGGTGAAAAGAGAAAAAAGTAACAAGGATAGGGAAATGGTCACTGCCATGGAAGTCATCAAAAACTCGCCACAAGAAATCCAATTAAAGAGACAACGAGCAAAGAGAAAGATCAAGACAGGAGAGGGTGTGAGTTCGAGAGTCCAAATGAGTGGACTCACCAGAATTCAAAAGAAACAGGAAAGAAGAGAGGATGAATGGTTCGAGAAGGCGACCCCGTGTTTTGTCAAAACATCACCCCAAAAGGTATGTCGACAATTCACCAGCAGGAACACAAGCTCCGGCAAGGAGTCCAGTAGGTGTTTAAGATCGGGAAGAGAAAGCGGGACATTTGGTGGGAGGTAAATGGAACAAACCGTGTACCATTTACGCACAAAGACACGCGCAGCAGAACATTGGAGAGGCAATGGAAACCGTAGAGAGACGAAGAGAACACCAGAACGAATCAAGAGAGAAGAAGAGGAACGGGCCCCAGCAAAAGCCGTGGGACGGGAGAGAAAGGAATAGCCACGGAAGCGACCAGGACGAGCACCAAGCATTGGCTCATGGAGACAGACACAAAGGGGCGAAAACTATGAAATTAGACGGTGGAGTTCATGGAAATTAGCGTAATAACTGCGAATATTCTACTGAAGATGAGACATCGACAAGGAGAGAAAGGACAGCAACAGAGGACAATGAAGAAATAAAAGTGAAAAAGGAACACAGCACGTTAAAGAAGAGCAGGATTAGGGTCAGCGAAGTCAGGGTTAGGGGGGAGGGGAGACAACCGAGAGTCAAGGACAGCAGCAGGAGGGGCAGAAACCAGGGAGTACACCTCAGCAACCGAGAGGGTAGCAGGGGCCAAAGAAACCTCCATAGCAGGAACAGGAGGCTCAGCCACTGAAACGGGAGGGGATGAAGCGAGAGAGTCAGAGGTAGGGCGCGAGGAAGAAAGCGAAGCCTTCTTACCCGCCGGGGAGGAGGAAGGAGATGAGCCAGGCTTTCGCTTCTGACTCAAAGAGAAAGGCGTCCAAGCAATAATGTATTGGGCAACTGATTCAAGCATCTCAACAGAAGAAGGAGAAGAGCAAACAACACGATGGCCACTGGGAGTGTGATGGACATCAGCCCACACACAGACAGGCAGCTAGGAGAGCTAAGAGACAGAGGAGAAGGATGGGAAGGAGGATCGGAGGGAGACGAGGAAGAAGACACAGGAGACAAGACAGACCGGGTAGAAAGAAGGGGGAACCCCAGACAGACAACCATGAGGGGGACCATTCGGGACAGAACTGAAAGGAACAGAGGTGGTGGTGGTGGTCGCATCTGGGTCTAAGGCCTGGAAACGGTTATGAGACTGAGGAAGGTGGGATGGACGAGGAGAGGAAGAGCGCAACACGCGAGCATAAGAGATACCAGCCATAGGGGGGAGATGGCGAACTTGGCGCCTCGACTCAGGAAAAGACAAACGTTCCTGGTGCTTCCAGGTGATGACGACTGCCTTAGGTTTGTAATGGACACACGCACGGGAGAAGGTAGGGTGCACGTCTCCCCTCACCACAATTGAGGCAGTGAGCTCGGGGAGACGTGCACTCCGGCATAGAGTGACATTCGTTCTCACATAAGGCACAAAGAAAGACAGTACTGGAGCATTAGAGGGCACCATGCCCAAACCTCTAGCACTTATTACAGAGCTGAGGAGAGGGAATGTGCTCCTGGACAGAGCACCTGGCACCAGCATGAATGACAGGGCGGAAGGGTCCTACCATCAAAGGTAATCTTCACAACCCGCAAGGGCTGACGGAGACGACCACGAGGAGGACGAATAAACGTGTTTACCTGAAGGACAGAATGGCCCTGGGCTTCGAGGATATGCTGATTATCTCCGTGGCTGTCTTGTAGATTCCTAACACCAGTTGCAACATGGGGTGGGAGGAGAATAGTACCAACACTGGCATTCAACCGAGCGTTATTTTAAACCCAAACAGGGGTCTCGCCAAGGCAGGATAAGGCGGCCAAGCAGGTGGCCGCATCCTGAGAAGGAGCAGCAACGACACGTGTACCGAGACGGGTGGGGTTGAAAGTTACAGAGGCATCTACGGAATCAACAAGGTGCCTATGGAGGGAGAAATCGTCAGCAGGTGCAGAATCAAGAGGGAGGAGATCAAAGTATTTGACCCACGAAGCAGGACCAAACAAGGCCTGGTACGCATCAGTACCGGAAGGGATCGAGAGAGTGCGGCCATGGCGTGGACGGCGTTGAGAACCCCCAGAGAGGGGTTAAAAGGCGCAGTAGTCATGTTACCTGAACCGTGCCAGGGGACGAAGTGGTCCCCACTGGGGGCTTGTGGCTCGACACAACCACATAAGGAAATAGGGGAGCCAAGGGAAACAGTCAGGATGGTCAAAGGAGGAGCAAAGTCGGGGCCCAATGCAACGGGAGCTACAGAGCCTGGTCTTACAAGACAGTCCGACTCAGGGCTTCGTCGCCCACCCCACGATCCCGAGAAAGTACAAGAAGAACAGTATTTGACATGAAGACAATAGGAAAGACTTTCACTGACGAATGTGGCCCCTACAACCACCACGGAGCCACAATTATAGGAAAGGACACCCAACAGGAGACATGTTGCCGATCTTGCCGTGGCCCCCTAGGGGTACGTCATGAGTATACGCCCCACAAACACCACGTTAAGAACTGTCAGTCCGTCGAGATCGGGTTCAGTGATGAAAGGAGGATTGACAATAAAAGGGTCCCCTTGGTCGAGATGTTGGGTACTACAGTTCTACGGCTGCAAGAGTATGCCTCCTCAAACACCCGGGCGTCAAAACCAAAGAATGCCGAAAGAATAATCAAAACAGGCAAAAGGTTGGAGGAAAATGACAATTATAAAGGAGAAAAGGTGGGGGGTGGCAGAAAAACGAAAAATAAGGAAAAGTCGTCCAGCAGAATTCGTGAGGAGAGCAGCAGGAGCTCAAGGCCACAAAAAGACAGAGGACTGTCCCATGGAGCATCACACTCCGGTACCTCCCAACAAGCTCCCTCAGGGCAACAACGGGCTGGACAAGGAGGCGGGGGCCAGTACTAGAAGGGATTTTTGTTTTGGATTTTGTGTAAGACATTTGTTTGTGCTTTGAAAATTTTGATGGAATTTTTTTTTTCACTGTTTTATGGGTTCAATTCGTGCTCAATAGCTTTAATTTTCCAAGTTACCCTATAGAGGCAACACGGTTTTTTGTTGTAATTTCCATTTGTTTGTTGTCTTGATACTAGGCCATGAACATATTTTTAGTGCCACTTTATCTCTCATCCAGAGACACTGGCCTAGATGTGGAGCTCTCTCGTCCATCCCAGCCTGGGAGGTCATGGCTTGTTAGTTTCCAGTTAATAAATCTACTATTATATTGCAGTTTGAGAAATTCTTATCAGCGAATGTTTGAATGTGTTTTGCGAAACTAGATACAGTAAATCTTACCTTCAATGGACTGTATAAAGTATATAGTTGTTGGATCCCAACAATGAATAAAAATGAATAAAACCACAACCAATGAATAATAATAAAACCAAGCACTGAGGTTTAATTATTTAAAGAATTTAATCAGAATTTCGAGTTCGACTATTCAGTGATAATTCTATTGTAGTTTAACTTTAAACTCGTGTAAAATCAGCTCAGGTTGGTGAAGTTTATTCTTAAATTAACACATTAATTTAACTGAATCTTATTAATTAACTTTATTCAAGATTAATTATAATTTATCTGTAAACGTTAAACAAGATAAATTTAAATTGCTTAATATAAAACGATGAGGTCTCAGCTAGCAGAGTGAATGGGGTCGAGGCGGGATCTGGCTCGTCTATCCAGTGGGGCCCCCTTGCTGCTGGTCTGACTCGTCTACCCAGTGTGGCCTCGTGCTGCTGCTCTGACTCATCTACCCAGTGTGGCCTCGTGCTGCTGCTCTGACTCATCTACCCAGTGTGGTCACGTGCTGCTGCTCTGACTCGTCTACCCAGAGTCGCCACGTGCTGCTGGCCTGACTTCTATCCAGTGTTGCCACTTGCTACTGGCCTGACTCTTCTACCCAGTGTTGCCACTTGCTACTGGCCTGACTCTTCTACCCAGTGTTGCCACTTGCTACTGGCCTGACTCTTCTACCCAGTGTGGCTCCTTGCTGCTGGCCTGACTCGCCTACCCAGTGTGGGCCCTTGCTGCTGGCCAGACAATTCTACCCAGTGTGGCCCCTTGCTACTGGCCTGACTCGTCTACCCACTGTGGCCCCTTGCTACTGGCCTGACTCGTCTACCCACTGTGGCCCCTTGCTACTGGCCTGACTCGTCTACCCACTGTGGCCCCTTGCTACTGGCCTGACTCGTCTACCCACTGTGGCCCCTTGCTACTGGCCTGACTCGTCTACCCACTGTGGCCACTTGCTACTGGCCTGACTCGTCTACCTAGTGTGGCCCCTTGCTGCTGGCCTGACTCGTCTACCCAGTGTGGCCCCTTGCTGCTGGCCTGACTCGTCTACCCAGTGTGGCCCCTTGCTGCTGGCCTGACTCGTCTACCCACTGTGGCCACTTGCTACTGGCCTGACTCGTCTACCCAGTGTGGCCCCTTGCTGCTGGCCTGACTCGTCTACCCACTGTGGCCCCTTGCTGCTGGCCTGACTCGTCTACCCACTGTGGCCACTTGCTACTGGCCTCGTTTTCTGGGACTTGGAATTAAAATTCTGGACTGTACCTGTCGGTGATTCCACTGATTCAACTACACTATTATCATTTAATTTATAATAAAGATGTAGCCTCGTTAATTAATAATTTAAGTTTAAGTTTAAAAAGAGTTTAGAGTTTAGTCTTTGTCATTTGTTATCATACGTCGTAACCGGCCTATACAACTTTACTTTTATCGCCTATGAATACACGCCCTGGTCAGGTCTGTATACACAAACAGTGTCAGAAGTATCACTTACCTCTCAGGTGAAGTGTGGGATGGAGATTGATCAAATTGAGATTGAAGACGTTGTGGAATGGTCGTTTGTAACAAGCGTTTCTCAATATGACCACGGTGTAATGGCACCCTTTTGTAACTGATTGTGTTGCCCTTGAGCACCTTCCTCCTTGCTCGAGCGAAGGAGAGTTTTTAATATTATTTGTTATTTCGGATCATTAGGCTCTATTTATTAATAAATTTGAATTAGCAATATTAAATCAATTAGTTATCTAAGAACTGTTTAATTTCTTGTATTTATATGCATTATAAGAAATGAGTGGAGATTAATTCAGTCTCTCAATTGTTTTTGTGGTGTGTGACGCAAGGGCTCGCCTGGGCACAGTCTCTACATAGTTATAAGATAACATATAATGTGTGAATCAAACTTAAACTGAGAATTCTTCTCATAGAGATTTATTTTATAATGTTTCATGAGGATGCGCTGGGTTAGACTCATAATGAGGAGTCGAGCCAATATTGTGAACGTTGCATTTGTTTATCTTAGATGAATATTTTTTAATACTAATAATCTCGTTATTATGAAGCCAATGGAATTATCAGTCAAATCACTCAACCTCTCTGTTATGTTTCTGTTCAAAAGAAAACTTGATAAACACTTCACAACCTAACCCGTCCTCGACTCAAGTCCATTACATCCAGCGATCGACCCCAGATTAAGTCTTAACTTTTTTCATGCTGGTCATTCAAAACGGAAATTTTCTCAAATATAAATTAATATTATAAGATATTGTGCATATATAGGCATAGGTTGGGTTACCTTAGGTGTTTAGGTTCTGTTGGCGATTATTTATATTTGTAGTACGTGGGTGAAGCATTTACAGCATTGTGGTTCGAACAAAATTCGTTAGTGAAGCACTTGTTCTGGAAGTGTTCGATCGAAACCAGTTGTAGTCGTGTGTAAACCGTTTTTCATGCATAAACAGGGGGTTTGGTGGTGCATGGAATCACTTTTGGGTCTTTGTTTGGAGGACGGGCTACGCGACTTACAAGTGATGACGTACGAACATTTCTGGAACAAATGCTTCGCTGACGACTTTTGTTCATATCACGACGCTGTAAATGCTTTACCCACGTACCTCAAAATCAAATAATCACAAACAGAACCTAAACACCTAACCAATGACAAATATACACAATATGCTAATAGATAATAATATTAATTTTTGAATGAATAGGATGTTAACATTTATGAAAGTGTCTTTGAGGTCGATCACTGGATGGAATGGACTTGGTCTCAGGACGGGTTAGATAGATCAGATACCCATACAGGAGGCGTGATCAGAGACAATGGTCCTTGGAACCAATGGATTTTCTCATAACCAAGTATTTCCTAAGTTAACCTAACCCGTCCTAACATTACATAATGTGTCCTAACGTAACATAATATGTCCTAACATAACCTGTCTTATCATGACCCAACCCTTTCTAACAAAACCAAGCTTAACCTGCCTTAATACTGCGCATCATCACTAACAAGAATAAATACACACCTGTGACTACAGTGCGTGACACTGCCAGTGAAGGCGTGCGGGAACTCTGACATAACTCGAGGAGCAGAAAGTCAAGCAGCTCAAGTTATGAACGTAACGCTATATTCCAAACAGGAAACTCGAGAAGCTGGTTAAATATTCAACAAATTTGTATTCAGCTTTAATCCTTTCAACAGCTCTGATATGAAAGTTGCCAGGAAGTTTTAATTTTCTTAATAAACGTGTTTTTGCTAACTTCCAGAAAGTTTTACACAGCAGCCACTGAAATGTTTTGAAAATAATCTCGCCTGTCAGTAAATTTCTGTTTTTATTTTCACGACTTGCATTAAAATCTAATTAGGTGTCCGTCATCTTAGAGCGACAACATACTAAGACGTATAGACTCTGAGACCCCTCCCTGCCTCACCACCCCATCCCTGCCTCGCTACCCCCTCCCTGCCTCGCCACCCCATCCCTGCCTCACATCCCCCTCCCTGCCTCACATCCCCCTCCCTGCCTCGCCACCCCGTCCCTGCCTCGCCACCCCTTCCCTGCCTCGCCACCCCCTCCCTGCCTCGCCACCCCCTCCCTGCCTCGCCATACCCTTCCTGCCTCACCACCCCCTCTCTGCCTCGCCACCCCCTCCCTGCCTCGCCATACCCTTCCTGCCTCACCACCCCCTCTCTGCCTTGCCACCCCCTGCCTGCCTCCCCACCCCCTGCCCGCTTCGCCATCTCCTGCATGCCTCCCCAACCCTCAACCCCCTGCCGCCCCACCCCCGCCTGCTTCACCACCAGCACCCTCGCAGCCCTTGTATCGCGTGCAGGCTTTATCCTGGTGCCATTCGACTAGCCGAGAGACCTACTGGACCAGACATCCACTGTTTCGTCCGGGAAGTAAACCTGCTGTGCCTAGCCAATGGTCTGGGCCCCATTACAGCCCCTGACGTAAGTCTCACTACTTCCATTACCACACAGGGGACTTCCACAAGGGCAAGCACAAGGTCGGTCTCAACTCAGACTCCAGCTCCACCAAAAACCCAGGCTGCAAAAACAGCAGCATCCTCCACTCCAACCCCCAAACTTCCCGCCATCACCATCGCAGCAGATGTGCTGGCAGACATGCTGTCTCTGACCACCAACAACACTACCGACGTGACTGAACCGGCCTCTACCGCCACTATTCGACTCCACAGCCAACCTCAACCTCAGACTGTGAGGCAAAATTCAAACCCGCCAACAACAGACTACGCCACGGACTCCTCAGATAAGGAACTTTCAACAGGAGCTCCATCGCCGCTGCTCAACACCTACTCCACTAAAGACTTTCTCATGGAGGCCACATCACCGACCTCAAATTACAACACAGCCATGTCAACTCGTCGCAAGGCCCAGACAAAGAAAAAATGGACGACCTTAAGGTCTTCACTAACTCACCAGCTCTATAACTGGTACAGTCAACCCTCTGACACAGCTCCACCTCCCTCCCTCAAACTTGAAGGGCATAATGCTTCGTAACATTAGAACATAAGGATCTTATTATGCGTTCACATGCATTGTTCATTTCTTCCCACTTTTTGAAGTGAGAGGATTAATTCATTAGCTCCCTCGGCTCTCATGATTAGTCTAATCGCCGAAGCTTCATTTATCTCTGAAATTCTATCCCCAATACCCTATATGTTATACTCTATATTTATCATTATTATCTCAGTAATGGTATTTCTTAGGCCATGAGAATTATCTTGGGATTAATCTCATGGCTTCATTTTTTACCTTCGCCAACTTGTTTAGCTACCTTTGCCAGAGCAAGACAGGGACAGCTTAATGAATGGGAGATCTCACATTATGCCATGCGAGTACCATTTGTATGTGAAATGTAGAATACGATTAATAATTGTGTACTGTATGGGCTTGTGAGCCCCTTGAGGGACTTTATTGAACTGCCTCACCCTGTCTCGCCACCCTCTCCCTGCTTCATCACCCTCTCTCTGCTTTCCCACCCCTCCATGCCTTGTTTCCCCTTCCATGCCAAGCCACCTCCTCCATGCCAAGACATTCCCTTTCTGTCTCTCAATCCCCTCCCTCCCTCGCCACCCTAGTAGTGTAGAAGACAGAAACTGAACGTTTTTATTTTATTTCGAGGAGTGAAATAGGGTGTGAATTCCAGTAGATTTTCTAGTACACTTTCCCATATACTGTTCCCGTAAACTTTCCATAGACTAATAGTGTTCCCGAGGCCCCACAGTATTCCTAGGGCATAAAATCTACATAGATCTTACTGGAGTTCTTGAGTGCTCAAGGTCTTAGACTTTATTGTAAACCCAAGTTCCAGAATCCTCAACAGTTTCTAGTCTCTTGGGGTATATTTTTTTACTAATGTTTCCCTAATCGGCTTCCCCAATTATCTGGTTTTAGCTTTGCGTCATAGATTTTCCTGCCATTCCTCACAATTCTCACCTCACCTGCCGTCTATTGCCAGTGGCGATCAATGGTAGGAAAGAAATATATTTCTCACAAAACAAATTTCTCACAAAACACATTTCTCACAGGATACTTCTCACAACTCATGTTCTCAGCACATGTCTACATATTTCTTTTTCTAATCATCATAGTTTAGTGATGAAGACAAGATGACATTTCTATATTTTCTATATTCAATATAGTGTCCATACAAACTTTATCTGACCATATTAACACAGATTTATTTAGAGCAGAGGTTTCAGAATTTGGATCTTGTAGGTTAAAGCTTTGCCTTTCTAGTCTTGTAATATCACACCAACCTAAACCAAATTTTCCACTTTTACTAGGTCATGGTATAATGTTTAATTATATTTTCATCAAATTTCACCATATTTCTTACTTTGCATTCCATATGAATCCTACTGATCTTAAAACAGAGCAGCATTTCAGATAAACTATGGTTTAACTCAAACATGTTAAGATCTTATTCACCTCAGACTCTCTTCCTATTTTTTTTTATCAAAATGCAAATGCACCATATTTTCCTTGTAAATTATAGGGAAAAGGCAGTCTAGCCGTTCTGTTCATCATATACATGCATCAGACATCACATCTCCAATATATTCTATCTCTCAATATTTTTAAAGTTGGGAATTTGCTACACTTCTCACCAATTTATGAACGAGCATAGTGTTACATTGGAAAACGTTTCATCTAAATGTTCTCTCGGAATAATTGCATTCAAATGTGTTTACTTATTAAGCAAAACAAAATATTTGGCAATACCTATGTATAATTACTAGCTAAATGTTACTTAGTACGTTACTAGCTACTGTGATAATATGCTACTGACTGATTTATATTACTATAATTTACTTGCTATGAATACCAGTTAGTAAATATTTATTACAACTGTCAAATTCGTAAACAGTATAGTAAATTGTTACTATAAAAGTAAATGTTAAAAAAATAACAAAATTCGAAGGCTTTTATACCCATAGAACCTTTAGATTAAATATTTTCTAATGTAAGACTAAGATCGCTATATTTCTAACGTAAGACTAAGATGTTTGGGATTGTAAAGTTACATTTTACCTAAGAGAAAATATAATGTAATAGTCTTCAATGCACTAATGGTAATAAAAATAGGGGTAAACTCTGTGGGCAATGGATTTTGTAAATAGACTGAAACAGCTCGAACAGAATGGTAATGAGAAAGGCCTAAGCTGTGTGGGAAAAGGATGTAAAATTTATGAAAAATAGAGTAATGCTTGGGAATGGTTAGAGAGTGTGCAGAACAGAAAACTCTGCCAGTTTTGTTATTAATTATCCCCACTACTCTGTACGTTCCGTACGGAGTAGTGGGGATAAATACAAATAATATGTAAAGAATAAGCAAGTGTAAACAATATAGAAGGCACCATATATTGTGGGACGTGAGATTAAATGATATGGATATAGAGGTTGAAACCGTTCTTTTCGTAAAAAACTTTAAACATTCTTCTGCATTTGAAGAAAAAATTATAACACTGATAATTATTAAGGCATATTAACGTAAAATTCAGTGAGCATTAATTGTCTAAATCTCTGCTTTGATATTTGATCGCCAGAATATCTGAAGGGTCTTTAGCTGCATTTATTTTTGCGGGGTAAAATTTACTTTTTCCTGAGTATTTCAGCAAACGTATTGGATAGATGGATGTTCCTAAGGAGGAGTCAAAAAATTAATAAATAACGAGATATGAAAAAAAAAATATATTAGTAACATAATTTCTGATGATATATAATGTGTTTAGTCGTGGATGTGTCATTTAGTTTATGTATTTCGTGAGAAATGTGTTTTGAGAGATGAATATTTTTATGAGGGATGTGTTTTGAGATATGTACTCATCAAGTTGTGTTTGCCAGAGCTCAGCGTTGGCTCTTTGGTTCTGCCTCTACACTCTCAATCAACTACTGTGCAGATTCTTGAGCCCTATTGGGCTCTTTCAAATCTACATATAAACTGTGTATGGAGTCAGCCTCCACCACATCATTGCCTAACGCATTTCATTTGTTAACTACTCTGACACTGAACAAATTTTGTTTAATCTCTGTGGCTCATTCCTTCCTCCTTCAGACACAGGGGGAGGGAGCTAAGGCTAGGATCACCAGTGTTAAATAATCCGTCCGTATTTACCCTCTCATTTCCCCAGAGATTTTTTAATGTGGTGATTATGTCTCCCCAAACACTTCTGTCTTCCACCCATGTGAAGTGCAATTCATGCAGCCTTTCCTTGTAACTCGTGCCTCTTCCATATGTGACTAATTTAGTTTTTAGTTGCATACCTTTGAACTTTCTCCAGCTTCGTCTTGTGCTTGACAAGGTATGGACTCCATTCTTTCCCTCCGAATATTCCACACATTTGGAGCCTCAAGTATTTTGTGGGTGATGTGTTTTGTGAAAAGATTTATTATATTCATTTATTTATATATACAAGAGTTCTTACATTCTTGTACAGCCACTTGCACGTATAGTGTTTCTATACGCTATACGTGCGTATAGCGTATAGAAACCTAAATTTTTAGGTTTTGACCTTGTGTTTCACAGGGAGTGAATTCGATACTGGCGATGCATATACCAATATTGGTCTAACAAATGTTGTGTAGATTGCTTTGTAAGAGTCCTGATTCAGATTCCTAAACGATATTATTATAATTGACAGCGTCCTTATGCTGCCAATGTTATCCTGTTTATGTATTCCTCGTATTCTGTCTTCCCTCAGCCGGTGGCTGAGACGACAGAACACTGGGCGCATGATCCTGTGGTCTCGGGTTCGATCCCGGGCGACGGCGAGTGTTACGACCCTGGGTTCCTCAGTGGAAACCAGAGGTCAAATTGAACTATATATAGTTTACCTTACATTATTTGGTGCGCTTGTTGACTCGTTTTTATTCCTATCTTCCTTGTCAGATGTAAGACGAATCTTGTTTCTCACAGATCATTCAGACTCTTGAGCTTGTTGTGAATTAAGTATAACCATGTAGTAATTATTAACTATTCTTAGAACTATTAAAGTAACCTGTTTTTACGTCGGTGAAGATTTGTAATGTTTACAAGCTGCACGATCAGCTGTTGTCTCCCCGGCAACAACTGGAGAGAGCTCAGACTGGAGGCTCCTGCATTCTTCTCTGAACTGCTGTGGTTGATTCAACTCCTCTCCTGTGTTGCTCTGTATCTCTCTCCTCCTCTCTTCCTCCTCCTCTTCCCTTACCTTATCCTGTGTCTAGTTTACCAAGCTAAGTACCGTGCTGCATGTTCGTTTTCTGGTATAAGTGTGTAGTAATGTGCATAGGCTACGCTAGTGTTAATATTGCTAAGTTACTCTAAGGGGTCTCAGTCTAACCACGTGTGCTTAAGTGGTACCAAGCTACCTAGACTCCTTGCTAGTGTCCCTTGCCTAGTAGACTTTATTCTAGCTTGTCCTAATTGTAAAACCTTGTATCCTGTCTATGTGGACCAAGGCTTTTAACGTAAGATAGTGTGGTAAAGTAATTATTGATATTGTTATTGTTATTTAATGTATATGGGTTGTTGTTAAAAGGGTTTAATAAATAAGTTACTTTTAAAGGAGTATCCATTCTTCCTGTGTAGGGGAGCAGTTATCAAACCTCTAGGCTGACGTATTGACCTTAAGCCCCTTACTTAATATAATTTATGTTTTTATTGGGGGCGGGCCTATCTGATCTCCCCTAATTTGGATACATCCTGATTCTAACTGCTGGCCCTTCTCTTTAACACTCCTTCTCTCCCATAACAGCCCATAAATTTATAACAGCGAGAAACGATGGGTAGAGTTTCTTTCACCTTGATGCTTCTGTTACCTAGCAGTAAATAGGTACTTGGGAGTTAGTCAGCTGTCACGGGCTGCTTCCTGGGGGTGGAGACCTGGTCGAGGACCGGGCCGCGGGGACACTAAAGCCCCGAAATGATCTCAAGATAACCTCAAAAACCTCCTGTGCAAGCATCGGAATTATATCCACTCTCAGATTCTTTTCTCTTTCTGATTTATGTTGCTGACTTCCCTGTATGGTGCTGACGCATTCTCGCCTCCTCACTCTCCTATGTTCATTACCTTATACTTGTTGGGGTTGAACTCCAGCAACCATTTGTCTGACCACTCCTGGAGCTTTTCAAGGTCTTTCTATAACTTTATGCAGCCCTCGTCATATTTCATGTTCCTCATCAGCTTTACATCATCAACAAACATTAATATTTCTGAGCTCACACCCTCGAGTAGGTCGTTTCCATAAATTAGAAACAGCAGTGGTCCAGGACAGAGTCTTGTGAGACCCCACTTGCTACATTCCTCCAGCTTCTAACCTCCTCTCTGACTGCGACTCTGCTCTTTGTCCTTCAGATACTTTCTTACTAATTTGAGTGTTTTCCCAGTTATCCCTACCAGGTTCTCCATCTTGTACAACAACAGTCTTTCATGGGGAACTGTGTCAAATGCCTTTTGACAACATCGAAAAAAGCAGCCTACTTAGACTTCCGTTTCCTGCCTTATTTTAGTTAACTTATCATAAAGTTCAATCAAGTTTGTCAGGCCCGACTTTCCATTTCTAGCTCCATATTGATTTTTTGGTCACTAAGTCGATCCTCTCAAGATGCTCCACCATTCTCGACCTGATTACTTTATCCAGCACTATACAAAGCATACGTGTCAATAACACCATTCTGTAGTTTTATGTTTCCTTTCAATCACATTTGTCAATATTGAAACTTCGTTTGCCTCTGACAGACGTCTGGGAGACTTCCGGTCTCATACGTTTTATAACAAAAAATCAACAATGGCAGAGTGCTTCTGCATCCTCCCACAGCAGCCATGGTAAGATTAGGTCTGGCCTCATTGATTTTCCTAGTAAGGTCTAGGACCTAGTCCAAGACCTTACTAGGTCTAGGACTAATGTTTTAGCCTAGGTTGTGGTTTTGTGCCTAAGTTGGCAACAACTTAGGCAACATATGTTTTAGCCTAAGTTGCTAGTTGTGGGAAATATTTGTATAAATTTACTGATATATTAAGTTTACTGTTAGAATTTTCAGAAAGATCAGTATTTCAGTTTGAGAATTCCCTTTAATCTCTCTCTCTCTCTCTCTGTTTCCTTTGATAATATGCAAACGAATGGTTCGAACATGTTCCATGTTCAATCTTATAAACGAATTAAATTATATTTGCAGTAAAAACAGGCTTACCGCGTCGAATATGATTCAGAAAAGGAGGAGAAAGGAAAGTTGAAAGGGATTAGGAAGGGGGGAAGGGGAGGAAAGGGAGGAGAAGGAATAGAATAATCATAGGAAGGGACAAGGAGAGCGGGAGATATCAGAGATTGTGGGTTTAGGAGATGCAAATAGGACATTTGGAAAAAGGAGGGATATGAAGAGAGAGATAGGAAGGGAAATTTAGATTTGGGAAAAGGAATGGTTGATAAGAGGAATGGAGGGACTGAGGCACTGGTGGTGAGAAAGCAAAGTGAAGTGAGGTGATGTGGCAAGCTGCATTAGTGGCTGGTGGTGGCGGTAATAATAGCACAGAGACGGCACAACTCCCGTGCCAGGTAAGTCCACTACGGGCTCACCATAGCCCGTGCTACTTGCCCCGCTCCTGTGCCAGGTAAGTTACGGGCTCACCATAGCCCGTGCTACTTGGAACCTGTTCCGAGTAGCTGAATCTATAACAACAACAACAACGGCGGTAATAGCAGAGGTGGGGGGATAGGCATGGTGGTGGTGGTGGGGGGGGGGGGAAGGTCTGTGGCTAAGGAGGGGGATAAGGAGGACGGTTGATGGGGGCGGCGATAGCAAGGGATAGAGATGGCGCCAAGCCTAGGTGGGCAAGCTGAGAGCTAGGCAGCGGTGGACCAGGACAAGATGGCCGGTGGCTGAGGGAAGGGGGGAGGTGGAGGTTGTGAGAGTTGCAACGGATGGCCGTAAGATTAATGATGCATAAATATTAATTAGGTCCGGTTAATTGGTGGTCTCAAGAAGAGGACACAATTGTAAACAGGTGTAAACCCAATGACAAGAAACTCTGGAGGCAACTTGCGGACTCTGGGAAAGTTTACAACAAAGTCTATGACATAGTATTAGGACATAGGCGTCCACCTCCTTGTCTTGCCGCCCACTTCATTGTCTTGCCGCCCACCTCCTTGTCTTGCCACCCACCTCCTTGTCTTGCCGCCCACCTCCTTGTCTTGCCGCCCACCTCCTTGTCTTGCCGCCCACCCCCTTGTCTTGCCACCCACCTCCTTGTCTTACCGCCCACCACCTTGTCTTGCCACCCATCACCTTATCTTGCCGTCCACCTCCTTGTCTTACCGCCCACCACCTTGTCTTGCCACCCATCACCTTGTCTTGCCGCCCACCTCCTTGTCTTGCCGCTCACCTTCTTGTCTTACCGCCCACCTCCTTGTCTTGCCGCCCACCTCCTTGTCTTGCCGCCCACCTCCTTGTCTTGCCGCCCACCTCCTTGTCTTGCCACCCACCGCCTTGTCTTGCCACCCACCTTGTCTTGCCGTCCACCTCCTTGTCTTGCCGCCCACGTCCTTGTCTTGCCGCCCACCTCCTTGTCTTGCCACCCATCACCTTGTCTTGCCACCCATCACCTTGTCTTGCCACACACCTTGTCTTGCCACCCACCTCCTTGTCTTGCCGCCCACCTCCTTGTCTTGCCACCCACCTTGTCTTGCCACCCACCTCCTTGTCTTGCCGCCCACCTCCTTGTCTTGCCGCCCACCACCTTGTCTTGCCGCCCACCTCTTTGCCTTGCCACCCACCTTGTCTTGCCGCCCACCTCCTTGTCTTGCCACCCGCCTTGTCTTGCCGCCCACCACCTTGTCTTGCCGCCCACCTCCTTGTCTTGCCGCCCACCTTGTCTTTCCGCCCACCTTGTCTTGCCACCCACCTTGTCTTGCCACCCACCTTGTCTTGCCACCCACCTCCTTGTCTTGCCGCCCACCTCCTTGTCTTGCCACCCACTTTGTCTTGCCACCCACCTTGTCTTGCCACACACCTTGTCTTGCCGCCCACCGCCTTGTCTTGCCGCCCACCTCCTTGTCTTGTCACCCACCTCCTTGTCTTGCCGCTCACCTCCTTGTCTTGCCACCCACCTCCTTGTCTTGCCGCCCACCTCCTTGTCTTGCCGCCCACCTCCTTGTCTTGCCGCCCTCCACCTTGTCTTGCCACCCACCTCCTTATCTTGCCGCCCACCTCCTTGTCTTGCCGCCCTCCACCTTGTCTTACCGCCCACCTCCTTGTCTTGCCGCCCACCTCCTTGTCTTGCCACCCACCTCCTTGTCTTGCCACCCATCACCTTGTCGCCCTCCTCCTTGTCTTGTCGCCCACCTCCTTGTCTTGCCGCTCACCTCCTTGTCTTGCCGCCCACCTCCTTGTCTTGCCGCCCACCTTGTCTTGCCGCCCACCTTGTCTTGCCGCCCACCTCCTTCTCTTGTCGCCCACCTCCTTGTCTTGCCACTCACCTCCTTGTCTTGCCGCCCATCACCTTGTCTTGCCGTCCACCTCCTTGTTTTGCCGCCCACCTCCTTGTCTTGCCGCCCATCACCTTGTCTTGCCGTCCACCTCCTTGTCTTGCCGCCCACCTCCTTGTCTTGCCGCCCACCTCCTTGTCTTGCCGCCCACCTCCTTGTCTTGCCACCCACCTCCTTGTCTTGCCGCCCATCACTTTGTCTTGCCGCCCATCACCTTGTCTTGTCGCCCACCTCTTTGTCTTGCCGCTCACCTCCTTGTCTTGCCGCCCACCTCCTTGTCTTGCCGCCCACCTCCTTGTCTTGTCTCCCACCTCCTTGTCTTGCCGCCCACCTCCTTGTCTTGCCGCCCACCTCCTTGTCTTGCCACCCATCACCTTGTCTTGCCGTCCACCTCCTTATCTTGCCGCCCACCACCTTGTCTTGCCGCCCACCTCCTTGTTTTGCCGCCCACCTCCTTGTCTTGCCACCCACCTCCTTGTCTTGCCACCCACTTCCTTGTCTTGCCACCCACCTCCTTGTCTTGCCGCCCACCTTCTTGTCTTGCCGCCCACCACCTTGTCTTGCCGCCCACCTTGTCTTGCCGCCCACCTCCTTGTCTTGCCACCCATCACCTTGTCTTGTCGCCCACCTCCTTGTCTTGTCTCCCACCTCCTTGTCTTGCCGCCCACCTCCTTGTCTTGCCGCCCACCTCCTTGTCTTGCCGCCCACCTTGTCTTGCCGCCCACCTCCTTGTCTTGTCGCCCACCTCCTTGTCTTGCCACCCACCTCCTTGTCTTGCCGCCCACCTCCTTGTCTTGTCGCCCACCTCCTTGTCTTGCCACCCACCTCCTTGTCTTGCCGCCCATCACCTTGTCTTGCCGCCCACCACCTTGTCTTGCCACCCACCTCCTTGTCTTGCCGCCCATCACCTTGTCTTGCCGCCCACCTCCTTGTCTTGCCGCCCACCTCCTTGTCTTGCCGCCCTCTCCCTGCCTTGTCTCTTCTTTCTTGGCAGATCAATCCTCTCTTACTTAACCTCATCCCCGCTTCCTTTTCCTGATGTCGCCACCCAATCTCTTTTTTTATTGCTACGCCCTTCCGGCTCTGCTACTCCTTCTCTATCTCGTCACTATCTCCAACCCTCTCTATCGTATCTTTCTTTCCGATAACACCATAACTGACCGATCCCTCCTGACAGGAACCCCTCGCTTCTTACCTCGCCACTTTTTTCCTTCGTCACCACTCCTTCCTTGTCTCTCAACTCCCTCTCTCCCACACTTCTCCCACCTTACATCACTTATCTATAATTCACCATTTCCTCCCTACTCTTCCACCCCTTCTCTACCTCGCCTTCCTCTCCCTCCCTGGACCATCCCTTCTTAATCCCTATCCCTATTACCTGGCCCCTTACTTTCTCCTCCCTTTATCTCCCTAACTCGGCCACCACTCGAAACTCCTTCTCTAATTGACTCCTCCCTTCCTCACATCTCACTTTCAATACTTCGCCACCCCCTTCCTTACCTTGCTCCTTACCCTTCGCTGCCTCTCATAACACCTTCATCTATTAGTCCCTCTTCACCATTCATCAACTACATTCCTCACAAAATGTCCATCACTCATCTTATACATTCCTCTCATCCTCTTCCTACCTCCACTACCTCATTCCCCTAAAATTATTTTCTCGTTGATATATCACGTCACTGTGATATCTTTGTGATCTGAAGGATCAAGTTATCAACGACCCTTATCAAGGTAAGGGTGTGAACACCATTACTCGCAGGCCAGGGTGTAGGCGGGCCTACAGTAAAATCTTGGTTGGGCACCGGGTCGGGCCTCCAGAACTACCCAGTGAATTAAGTAGAGTTCCGAATTGATAGACTTTTGTCCTCTCGTAGCTGAGTGGGTTAAAGCAGTTGTCATGGAATCACCAGAACTCCAGCTCAAGTTACCTCATTGTCCTAAAATGATTTTCGCATTGATGCGATATTTGTTATTTCTTTATGATAAGACAGAGATTTAAGATTTAAAGATTTATATTAGGAGTCAATAAATTACACACCCAGGGACTGTCATTGGTATTAAAAAAGCAGAGATGCAGAGAAAGACTAGCAATTTCCCCCCTCTATACTTTATAGAGTTGTATGGTCACAACATACACGAATGTTCAGCGGTACTAACAAGCTCGACAGAGAGAAGTTGGATGACAGTTGAAGGATCATAAAAAGGAAACAAATAATAACGAGTTTCCCAAAATAGTGATATATAATAACCTCATCTCTGACAAAGACCAAAATGAAGTGAAATGCGCAGGTGCAGGATGCTGTGAGGAGACAGCTGAAGAATTCAAATGAGTATAATAAACCAGTCATAAAAAGATTTTAAATGACGATAATAGTTAAGAGGAAGATTCCAGGAGCTCAGACTCCTCCATAGAGAGCCGGCAGGAGAAACATAAGGGAGCCGGATGGTGTGTGAGCATCACACCAAGCAATATCGGTACCAATGTTTGGTAGATCCATCAGCACCTCGGAGCCTCAGGCGCAACACTAATTTACCACCATCAATACGACTCCCCCCTAACCCCAATATACATCAGAACACCTCCCTGCAACACAGCAACAACACCTGGCCCCCCATTTCCTTGCAACGGAGTAACAACACCTGCCTCCATCACCCTGAAACACAGTAACAATACATGCCCCCACCTCCCAGCAACTCAGTAACAACACCTGCCCCCTACCACCGTGGAACACAGTTACATCACTTGACTCCACCTCCCTGTAACACAACAACAATACCTGCCTTACCACCCTGCAACACAGTAACAACACCTGGCCCCACAACCCAGCAATAACATCTGCCCCCACAACTCCGCAAAGTACCATCAACACCTGTCTCCACCATCTAGTAATACAGTATCAACACCTGCCTCCTCCACCCCCAACAGTGTCAACACCTGGCCCCACAACCCCGCAACAGCAACAACACCGTTGTGGGGATTTTTTCAGCATGAATATATTTGCACACTGTTAAATTACTAATAGTAATATAATTTAATATAATTAATTTAAAAGGGATTGTATGTTATGAGTGGACTGTATTTTATTAATTTGTCCTGCTGGGTATTATCAGATTCACAAGTTTGGAGGGAATATGAACGTAGCCTATCACACTAGGTATGGATAGTGGCTATAATCAATGTTAGTCATGCTACTAAATGGGTTAGTAAATACAGTTAATTCGTAGCTAGCGAATAGAAACAGCCTGATAATAGGCACTGGACTTCCTTCTATTCCGTGTATGAGACCTCGTTGGATAGGGCTCTAATGGTTGGTGACCGGGGATGTCTCGTGTTACCACAGGTTGACTCGGTGTTATTTCTTCCTCCCTCGAACTGCACCTGCCGAGTAACTAATAAGTAGTAATCTGTCAGTACTATATACAGCATATATCATGGAAGGAATTTATATTATGGATCAAAAGTTAACCAGTTCCGTGTGGTGTGCAGATATTATAATCGGATTACAATATACACAAAGTTACTTGGCCAAGAAAAATTTATATCTTGTACTAGAAGACCGGGTACAATACTTACCAAGGTAACGAAATCGTGGGTTGAGCATACTTCTGTAGTTCTTATGTCACAAAATTTACGAGAAGTATAGATGGTGGGAACACGTTCTAGTTCTTAATAAGAGCTAATCAGTGTGATTGTCTCGGATGCCACGCGCACACTGGCGTCCCTTGGCGTCTCTCTCCCCGACTCCCTCTGTGGACGCAACCATCAGCAAGGTTCCAAATTCGTTATTATCGACTTAATGAGGTAGACCTTGGCTGCGTTCGGTACTTAATTAAATCCAGTTTCATGTGGATTCCATCTCATGTTGGAATAGTGCTCAACGAGGTGGCGGATGACTTGGCCAAACGTGCCACATGGAAACCACAAGTTGACATTGAATGTGCATTCACAATGAGACAAATAAGAAGCAAAATCAGAAATATTCAGGCACAGGCAGAAGTGGCGAGGAGAGGTATAATGTATGAGAGAAGTCAAACCATGCAACACTACATGTATATGAGTCAAAACACCCATTTCACTTATGATGAAAGGAGAAATGCTTGGAGTGACTCTGTGCACATGCAGCTCAGGCTTGGGTACAAATATTACTGGGAATATGGGATAGGTGTTCATGATAATGACACGAAGTGCAAACTGTGTGGTATATTAAAGTCTCATACCCTCACCCATTATGTTCCTGATTATCAGTTGATTAATGTATACAGAAACACTGAGACAAGTACTGCTCCTGAACAAATATCCTGGATGTGTCACAACGTAAAGGTTGATGATATTCTGGAGAGATGTAGGAATTTTGCACCAAGACTATAATCATTTGTTGAACTATCTGCGTGTCTCTTGCAAATTGTATATACAGTATACCTAAGTCATGAAAGTATTTGTGAGTACGTCTGATATCATACTACTTGAGTAAAGGAGGCAATGTATATGTTTATCTCTCAGAATGTTCGGCAATATGTTTATTGTTTGTGATGTGTGTCTATATATGCATGAACACGTTGTACTGAACAGGGTGAGAATAGCTTGAGCTACCTCATCCCTTTGTGCGTATTTTACCTCAATAAACTTATTTCAATTTCATTTTCAGTTTCAAATCCAGTTCAAATGAGTAGTTTTTTTATCATATTTAACCTTCAGCTTGAAGGTTTTATGTTTTCATAAGAGAAATATTGTGCGTATAAGATGGTTTTGATTAAGTGGCAATATCCAATTTTCTCTGAGAAGACGCTATACTGGATTCGTGTGATGATTCTCTCGTGATCATTAGTTGATTACTAATATTTGTATGTTCTAACATAACCGTTTTCGAATGGTATGTTAAATGTTGGTAATTTCGTGTTGGAATTTCCGACAACCTGCCCCGACAACCCAGCAACACAGTAACAACACCTGCCCCGACAACCCAGCAACACAGTAACAACACCTGCCCCAGCCACCAAGGAACACAATAACAACATATGCCCCCAACACGCAGTAACACTGTAACAAAACCTGCCCCCACAACGCAGCAACACAGTAACAACACCTGCCCCCACCACGCAGCAACACAGTAACAACACCTGCCCACACCACGCAGCAACACAGTAACAATATCTGCCCCACCACGCAGCAACGTAGTTAACAACACCTGCCCCACCACGCAGCTACAAAACCTGCCCCCACCACGCAGCAACACAGTAACAACACCTGCCCCCTCCACCCAGCAACACAGTAAAACAGCTGCCTCCCACCACCCAGCAACACAGTAACAACACCTGTCCCCACCACCCAGGAACACAATAACAACACCTGCCCCACAACCCAGACACACAGTAACAACATCTGCACCCACCACCCAGGAACACAGTAACAATACCTGCCCCACCACCCAGCAAAACAGTAACAACACCTACCTCCACCACCACGAAACACACTAATAACACCTGCCCCATTACCTCGCAACACACTAACAACATCTGCCCCCACCACCCAGCAACACAGTAACAACACCTGCCCCCACCACCTAGCAACACAATATCAACACCTGCCCCCATCACTCAGCAATACAGTAACAGCACCTGCCCCTACCACCCAGCAACACATTAACAACACCTGCCTCCACCACCCAACAACACAGTAACAACACCTGCCCCCACCACTCACCAACAAAAAACAACACCTGCCTCCACCACCGAGCAACACTGTAACAACACCTACCCCCACCACCCCGCAACACTGTAACAACACCTGCTCCCACCACCCATCAACACACTAGCAACACCTGCCCCCACCACACAGCAACAGAGTAACAACACCTGCCCACACCACCCCACAACACAGTAACAACACCTGCCCCCACCACACAGCAACAGAGTAACAACACCAGACCACACCACGCAGCAACACATTAACAACATCGGCTCCACCACCCCGCAACACAGTAACAACTTCTGCCCTACCACGCAGCAACACAGTAAAACAGCTGCCTCCCACCACCCAGCAACACAGTAACAACACCTGCCCCCACCACACAGCAACAGAGTAACAACACCAGACCACACCACGCAGCAACACATTAACAACATCGGCTCCACCACCCCGCAACACAGTAACAACATCTGCCCTACCACGCAGCAACACAGTAAAACAGCTGCCTCCCACCACCCAGCAACACAGTAACAACACCTGCCCCCACCACACAGCAACAGAGTAACAACACCAGACCACACCACGCAGCAACACATTAACAACATCGGCTCCACCACCCCGCAACAACATCTGCCCTACCACGCAGCAACACAGTAAAACAGCTGCCTCCCACCACCCAGCAACACAGTAACAACACCTGTCCCCACCAAACAGGAACACAATAACAACACCAGTAGTGTAGATGAGGACTATGACGACGCGCGCCATCTGCCCAGGTGGCACTCGTGAGTGGCAGCTGGACAGGTGGCGCGCGTCGTCGTAGTCGCAGCGCGTCGTCGTAGTCCTAATGGGTTTTGGAGGGAATTTTCCCGGATGTTTGGCGTGTGTCGGACGCGTGTGAGCGTCCGGTGTTTGGGTATGTGGTCAGGAAAGAGGGGAGGTCATGTTGTTGGGTGCCAGGTGGTGCGCGTCATCGTAGTCGCAGCGCGTCGCTCTAGTCACAAAGGGTTTGTGGGGAATTTCCCGGATGTTATGACGCGTGGCATCCGGCCAGGCGTCACTTGAGAGAGTGTCATGTTGGGGTTGGAAGCTAAGTGGTTGGTATGCAGTCATGTAGGGAGGAAGAGGAGGAGTGTAAGTTATGTTGTGAAGGGAGGGGGGAGCCCCAATACCTGAGAGGATATCTATGACGTCCATTAGTTCTCCCCCCTACATGGGCAGGAAGTGTTGAGGGGAGCGTGAGAGACCAGGGTCTTAAGATTGGAGGGGGAGAAGGAGGAGAAAGGGAGGTAACAGCTGGCAGTGGGTTTGTGTGTGAAAGTAGTCATTATTTTTTCTTAAAGAATGACAGTTTTATGTACCCTCCCTGCTTCCAGAGCGCTAAGGATATGTGGGCTATACCTACCACATAGCTATGAGAAGTGACACCACATGTCCACATGGGTTACCTCTTCAAAGGCTGAGGCCTAACTGTTGCGAATGTCATCATCAACCTCAACATAGTCAGTCAGTCATGCTGAGAGTGACAGCAATACGGCATACCATACTCTCTCCTGACACAGCTCACACGGCACATAGCATTGAGTGTGACAATGTTCTTTCTCAAAGGTGAGCCATGAGCACAACATACAAATTCCAAAATGCAGTCCTGGGAGTTTGACACACATTGATTAACAAGCTATCTGATTATTTATACATCTCTCTCTCTACATTATATGCAGGGTTACATAGTGTGTCAAGAACTACCTACGTGATGCTAAACAGTCCAATCTCACACAAGGCAGTCATATGGGCTGTTACGGACCCGAATCCAGCGTCCGAGCACGGAGCAGTGACGACCGCACCATCTGTGGGTCAGCTCCCGAAACCCCCTCCAAATGGACGACGACACCTGGTGAGGACGAGGTGTACTGGCCACGAGGGCCAGTTTCCAGTCCTGTTCAGCTCACAACACAGCCGCTGCTGACCTCTGGTGAGGTGGTGCTCAGACGACAACGCCATCTATGGAGCGGATACTTGGGCGTTTGGGTCTGAGCCTGTAAGTGAGGTGCTTTAGTGTGTCCCTGTCACTGATGACGTGTCTGATTACAGAGTCGACCTGGGACTGCTGTAATGGAGGTTGAGTCAGTCTACCCAAGGCAGCCGTCTCGTCACCAAGTGTTTGCTGCAGCAACTGTGCGTCGCCCCCTGGATGAACACTGTGGTGTTACCCTGCCAGTGAAGTGGCAGTTGAAGGATTGTCGTACCCGGGACTGACTGATGGAGACGCTTAACCACTGGGGAGTTGTGGAAAGGAGAGTGATCTGTGGTATCACACGAGGCTCCTGACTATTGCGCGACCCTAGTATCGCTCGTGGAGTGGCCTAACCAGCGTGGCTGATTCGGAACCTGCCAGCTATCTGCTGGACTTGTGGTTGACGGCCTCCACGGTGGTGCCCCCAGTGGAACTGTGTTTTGGCTGGCCTGTGGCCGGGGTAGACTCAAGCTTCTCGAAGGATTCGTCGTGAGGCCACGAGAGCACCGAGAGCCTGGCACCGTGAAGAGCAAGAGTCTTCAGAAGAAGACGACAGTGTATATAATAGTGTTTATACCCCCCCCCTCCTCTGTGTAATCTTCTTATATATATTTATTGGTGAAGGTGTTAATTATAATATTAAGTTTTTGCCTTTCTTTCCCTTCCCCTTTTAATTTACTTGCATTACGGATCACATCCCTTGAAAGCCACTACTGGCTTGGGGCCGGATACCCTTCCTCTAACAATATCAGAGTAAGAACCCAGTTGCGACCCGAGAGGGCCGTAACATAATTGGCATCCCCAGCGGGATCCGACCCCTTGTCAAGTATGTTTGACAGGGGTGGTGAAGTGGCGTAATCCCTGTAAATAATTCCCCCTGTGTGTGACGATTAGGACGTTATACATCCTGGGCGGTGCTCGGAGTGACTAAGTGCAATATTGTGCAGTGCGATGCTCGCTGTGATTGAGTGCAATATTGTGTAGCGCGGTGCTCAGTGATTCAGTGCAATATTGTAGAGCGAAGTGCTCGCTGTGATTAAAGTGCAATATTGTGTAGTGCGGTGCCCGGAGTAATTACGTGCAATATTGGCAAGCGAGGCGCCAGGTGCGATAAAGTGCATCATTGACGTAGAACAGTGCTCGGTGCGTTAAGTGCTAACGTGAAAGCGGTGTGTTAAGTGCTAAGTGTTCCATCTGTGACAATGGCAGAAAAAGCTACCATCGATGATCTGGACGATGTTCAGGCTTTTCTGAACAGAGGACTGTCTTGCAAGATTAAAATATCTGAGCAAACAGGAACTTGTACTAGTTAGTGCCTACCTGGAGATAAAGATACGTGCCAGTGATTCCCGTGTGGAGATCTTGTCCAAGGTTCACCGGCATTTGAAGGCCGAAGAAAAACAGGAAGATGAGGCACAAGGTACAAAAGAAAGTGAAGAAGTAGCTTCCACTGAAAAGGAAGATAAAGGCAGTGACATTGACAGCGATGCAGGTGAGCTGAATATAAGTTTACTTACCGTAAAAATGCGTGCCTTGGAAATTAATCGTGAGATAGAATGGAAGAAATTAGAAATGGAAAGAGAGAGACAAGATAAAGAATTAGAGATGAGGCGTTTAGAATTAGAAGAAAGGAAGGCAGAAAGAGAAAGAGAAGAGAAACGAGAAAGAGAAAGAGAAGAACGAGAAAGAGAAAGAGAAGAACGAGAAAAGGAACGAGAAAGAGAAGAGAAACAGCGAGAGAGAGAAGAAAAAGAAAGACAGAGACAACATGAACTAGAAGTATTGCAGTTAGGTGGTCGGAGGCCAACAACGGAAACCAGTGGTTTCGATCCGGTGAGGAACATCAAAATGGTCCCAAAATTCAATGAGAAGGAAGTTTCAAAGTTCTTCGCAGCCTTCGAGAAAGTCGCTGCCTCTTTGGAGTGGCCAAGGGAGAATTGGGCCATTATGATACAGTCAGTCTTGACTGGGAAGGCCCAAATCGCCTACTCCACGTTGTCCCTTGACGACTCCAGCGATTATGACAAGGTGAAGAAGGTCATGCTCATGGCGTACCAATTGATACCTGAGGCTTACAGGCAGAAGTTCAGGAACCTGAAAAAGACCTCAGAGCACACTTTCACCGAATTCGCCACTATCAAGGAGCGACTTTTCCAAGAATGGTGTACCTCTCGGAAGGTGGAGACCAAAGAAGACCTCGAGCAGCTCATACTGTTAGAGGACTTCAAGGATTGTTTGTCTGGAGACCTGAAGACGTACTTAGAGGAGCAGCAGGTGGAGACCTTGAGTGCGGCAGCCACCATGGCCGAAGAGTACATCCTAACGCATAGGCCTTCTGCTAAGTACGTCCCGAGGAATTACCAACGCCGGTTTGACAAACCTCATGACGAAGAGGAGACCCCCGTCCCACGAAGCGCTAAGAAGACGCCCCCAAGTAGCCCTCGAAGGACCAGTCCTAGCAGTCCGAAACACCGTAGTCCGAGGAGGAATATGGTGTGCTGGACTTGTGGGCAGAAAGGGCATGTAGCTGCTATGTGCCGAGGCAGAAGAGGTAACGGCGCTCGTAGGGAGGTGATGTTGATGAGCTGTGTGACACCACCAGCAGGAAGCCAGTCGACGACTACGCAGGAAGGACCATGTTTGTTCGCCCCTCACACTTCAAGCGGGTATGTAACGAGTGATCATACTGGTAGAGCAGTTGTAGTGTTCAGAGATAGTGGAGCAGCCCAGTCCCTGATCGTGAGAAACTCGTTACCCGAGGGAATGAGTGTGGATGGGAGACAACAGGTTGTCCTGGTTGGGTTTCCTAGGACGCAGTACGTCGCCCCCTTAGTGCCAGTACATCTCGACTCGCCTTACTTCAGCGGCACATGTGCGTTGGCAGTAGTCGATACCCTCCCTGTAGCTGGGATTGACGTGGTACTAGCCAACGATTTGGTGACAGGTTGGAGCAACAATCATCCCAGGGTCACGGACGAGTCAGCCAGAACAGCAAGGTCTGAGGTAACGGCAAGCAGTGGTAATATCCAGGTAAAAACAGACCCGGATTTAAACATGTTTAATTTGTCCTCTCACCCGCAGATCGACAGTATTCTAGCAGAGACTCCTGATTCTTCTCCCGACAAGGAACATGCGGTTAGGGAGGCAGAAGCAACTGAGCAAGAAGAGAGGCCTTGTGTGCAAACACCCACGAATACCCCAGAGTCTGGAGCGAAGGCGGATGAGTACTTACGGTATGGCAAAGTACGACGTTCATTGAACCGGCCAGAGATTCCCCAGACGTCAGAGGTATGTGAGGTATGTGCGAAGGTTCTAGAGCCCTCTTCAGTCCAAACCAGGCTAATGGATGTAGCCAGCTATGGACATTACAAGCTCAGGAAGCTTATCCCTCAGTTTACCAAATGTTTCCTACCGGTATTTTGTTTGATTCTTGTGTGTGTTCTCAGTAAGGACCAGTGGACGACCCGACGGATGATGGCTCCCTTGAACATCGTGAAGAGATCCCAGGGATTAGAGATTTGCACTGCGAGTGTTGCAGTTGAAGGAGGGACCTGGAAAGTGATGGTAGATACAGGAGGTACGACAGATGATAATATGAGTGACTGTTTCCGACAGATTGACACCCCCCGTGTGATTGCTGAGCCTGGATTCAGCGTTATGCGGAATGTTGGTCGACCGAACGGTGGCAGAGCGACGATGGCAGATGCCATCTTCGGTGTGCAAGCAGCCCTGTTGGAACTAGGTGTGAGCCTGGTAGAGGCGTATGCAGTAAGTATTGACTTACCCACTGTCGCTATCACTCTGAATTATCAGACCCCTGTATTCCAGGTTCCCGTCTCCCTGAAGGACCACTGGAACGGTACCAGAAATGCCGTTTGTAACCAGCCATCATCGGTGCCACGACACAGGGAAGTGTCGAGTCACCCCAGATCGTGTCGATACCAATCCTTACTCGAGAGATGTGAGAATATGCCTCTGCTTGACATCGCAGTGGAGATGTGGGAAGTTGCAACAGGCCAGCCATTGCCTACCATCTTCAAGTTTCATCTGTGCCAGAGTTGTCCAGTAGAACAGTTCTGTGGACAAGACAGCCTCATCACTCCAGTTCATAGTGTACGTGAGTCTGTGTGGAGTTGTATCCACATACTAATTTGGTTTGTGTTTTTCTTTATAGAACCCCAAACCAAATTCCTTTTGGTGGGGAGGTGTTACGGACCCGAATCCAGCGTCCGAGCACGGAGCAGTGACGACCGCGCCATCTGTGGGTCAGCTCCTGAAACCCCCTCCAAATGGACGACGACACCTGGTGAGGACGAGGTGTACTGGCCACGAGGGCCAGTTTCCAGTCCTGTTCAGCTCACAACACAGCCGCTGCTGACCTCTGGTGAGGTGGTGCTCAGACGACAACGCCATCTATGGAGTGGTTAGGTGGGCGTTTGGGTCTGAGCCTGTAAGTGAGGTGCTTTAGTGTGTCCCTGTCACTGATGACGTGTCTGATTACAGAGTCGACCTGGGACTGTTGTAAAGGAGGTTGAGTCAGTCTACCCAAGGCAGCCGTCTCGTCACCAACTGTGCGTCGCCCCCCGGATGAACACTGTGGTGTTACCCGGCCAGTGAAGTGGCAGTTGAAGGATTGTCGTACCCGGGACTGACTGATGGAGACGCTTAACCACTGGGGTGTTGTGGAAAGGAGAGTGATCTGTGGTATCACACGAGGCTCCTGACTAGGGCGCGACCCTAGTATCGCTCGTGGAGTGGCCTAACCAGCGTGGCTGATTCGGAACCTGCCAGCTATCTGCTGGACTTGTGGTTGACGGCCTCCACGGCGGTGCCCCCAGTGGAACTGTGTTTTGGCTGGCCTGTGGCCGGGGTAGACTCAAGCTTCTCGAAGGATTCGTCGTGAGGCCACGAGAGCACCGAGAGCCTGGCACCGTGAAGAGCAAGAGTCTTCAGAAGAAGACGACAGTGAATATAATAGTGTTTATACCCCCCCCCCCCCTCTCCGTGTAATCTTCTTATATATATTTATTGGTGAAGGTGTTAATTATAATATTAAGTTTATGCCTTTCTTTCCCTTCCCCTTTTAATTTACTTGCGTTACGGATCACATCCCTTGAAAGCCACTACTGGCTTGGGGCCGGATACCCTTCCTCTAACAACATCAGAGTAAGAACCCAGTTGCGACCCGAGACGGCCGTAACATGGGCAGTAAAGGCTTGCAGAGACGCATAAAGGAGTCCAGGACTGAACCCCAACAATTCATTTTTAGCTAAGCAAGTTACAATCATGACGAGCTAGTTACAAATTTCAATATAAGTCAACACATCGTCACGGAGACGCGATCTCTACCTACAAATTGTTCTTGTTAACTGTGATCATTGAAATGTATGCATGTTTACTCAATCTCCATCACCTCTTCTTCCTACAGCCATTACTGTTGTGCGGAGCTATCTCGTTAAGGTCTAACCTTCGCGGCGGTTTGAGACGTTGTGAGATGGATGGACTAGGTAGTGGGATGACCTTACCCTCTCCCCATCCACCCCCACCAAACCCCTACCCCCTCCCACCCCCCTCCATGCCCAAACCATCAAGTATCACTGCACCCTCCCCAGACCAGATGTTCTGTGCTAAGCCTTAGTATCATCATTCTTTGCTCAAATAGCATTTTTTTTAAGAATATCCAGTCATAAGCGGGTCTTAAATCTTATTATTATAACAAATCATAATTTGTTGTAAACACAACTGCGTGGGATATACATAGCAGTCAGTGGTCTCTCTCTCTCTCTCTCTCTCTCTCTCTCTCTCTCTCTCTCTCTCTCTCTCTCTCTCTCTCTCTCTCTCTCTCCAGATCATTTAATAGTTGGGGAAAGTACCATCATTTCCTTTCTCCTGCTGCCGCTGTTCACGTATCTTTTTCCATTTTACTTAGACTAACAGCGCATCAGAGGATGGACGACTAATGTCAATTTTCGAGCCCCCATCACTCTCACCCTTATAACCTTGTAAGGTAACATGACCAATATGCTAACTTCATTCTTTTCCCAATATCATTTTAAGAGTAACGAGCAACTTTCTGTCCGATGTCTGAATAATGAAATGTACACCATGTTTAACCATTACATCCAAACACAATAAAAGCTTACCACAAGCTTGTTTAGTTCTTGTATCACATAACGTAGCATAAGCGTTTATTCAACAACTAATAGACATAGCATAATATAGCTTCATATTCACTGTGGTAAAACAAACATACACATCACGGTCAGTCCTCGCTTTACCTCAAACACGCCGTTCATTCTCTCTCCCTTAGGTGTGTAATGTTCCTCACATACAATTTCCAAGCAAAGTAAACATATATACGACAATATGGAAAAACACAGTCTTGATACTATTATTAAATTGAGTTGTTCATTATCCCCGAGTTCAAGGCTGTCTCTTAAGACCTACATCATCCAATGTAAACACCAATCGATGAGAATAAGACCGGGTGAGTCGATAGTGAAATAGCTCTGGGCTATGTCTATTTTCAGTTCTTGTATCACAGTCAATGCAGCGTAATGGGAAAACATACTTTCTACTGCCTACATAATTAGCATTTGAAAATGTATGCAAGTCTAGACAACCTCCTATAGCCCTTACATTCTAACACAAATAAAATATTAGCACACGCTTGCATCGCATTATATCATCATTAAGTAACGTGGAGATCAACTTTCTGGCGGTTGTCTGAATATCATTATTGAAATGTGAACCCCATTTAGCCAAACACAATATCTCCAGTACATCTCATAGCATATGAATATTACGGTATACCAGTTTTAACCCTCTATAAGACAATGTAACGTAACGTAACGTAACGCAAATCAACTTTCTACAGACCAAATATCGTTTTTAAATGAAAGTATGACTTAGTCCATCTTCATTACATCTCTCACATATAAAATATTGGCGTCTACCAGTTTTAGCCCTCTGTAACACAATGTAACGCAACGTAACGTAACGCAAATCAACTTTTTGCAGTCCAAAATGTCATTTTGAAAAGGAAAGTGAGGGTTAGCCCATCTCCATTACATCTCTTGCCATATAAATAATTGGTGTCTACCAGTTTTAGACCCTGTAACACATTGTAACATAACGAGGAAATCGTCATCATCATCATCATATTTCTACAGACCAAATATCGTTTTTAAATGAAAGTATGACTTAGTCCATCTTCATTACATCTCTCACCATATAAAATATTGGCGTCTACCAGTTTTAGCCCTCTGTAACACAATGTAACGCAACGTAACGTAACGGAAATCAACTTTTTGCAGTCCAAAATGTCATTTTTAAATGAAAGTATGACTTAGTCTATCTCTTACCATATAAATATTGGCCTCTACCCCTTTTAACCCTCTGTAACACAATGTAACACAACGTAACGTAACGCAAATCAACTTTTACAATTCAAAATGTCATTTTAAATGAAAGTATGACTTAGCCCATCACCATTACATCTCTTACCATATAAATATTTACCTCTACCAGTTTTAGCCCTCTAACACAATGTAACGTAACGTAACGTAACGCAAATCAACTTTTGCAGCCCAAAATGACATTTTTAAATAAAAGTACGACTTAGTCCATCTCCATTACATCTCCTTCCATATGAATATTACGGACTACCAGTTTTAGCCCTCTGTAACACAATGTAACGTAATGGGGAAAATCAACTTTGTCGGATGAGCAAATAACATTATTGAAAATGACATCCATGTTTAGCCATTACATCCAAACACAAGAAAAATATTACCGCTTTTCTTGAGAAACTTATATGTGGAGATCATATCTCCAGAGTCCACACAATAAGCCACACATCACACATGTTCTGTTTTCAAATCGCAGCTCGCATCTAATTTAATGTTATTTTTTTTTTGCAGAAACTATGTTTTTGAGAATATGCTCAATGTCGGCAATTACTATTCGTATCATCAAACTCCTTTCAGTCAACAAAATTCACATTTCATATCGCGTGTGTAGATTAGAGAGAGAAGGCAAACATAGCTTGCAGCTAGTCAAAACTTATCATAACAGATATGATTTCACAGAGTTTTCAACCTTTGCCAGTTTTTCAATGTTTTCTCTTCACTCGTGCTAAGTGAGTCAGACAAAAATGTGACATTTCATTTCATTATTAGCCATGCAATATGCTATTAGCTAGATAGTCAAAACATATAACAAGCATTATTTCACAGGAATTTTTTCTAGCAAATATGCTTCCTTTAAGCAGTTCAACACATCAAACACCAGCAGTCCGCGATATTCCCTTTAGTCAATAATCATCCTTTACACTATTTCTTGACTAAAATAGCACTCCAAAACATAAGTGGTCATTTTTATTCTCACTGTCGCACTATAGTCAATAATTTGTTTCGCAGAGTGACAAGTTATGCATTGTGACGAGATTTCACGGTGTGCATAGTTTAAGAGAGTTCACACTGTATTAATTACGGTCATGGATATCTTATGTTATGTTTATGAAGATCATCACTTCTTATTTTTATCATTTTCTTGCCCCCCAGCTTTGCAGTCTTCTCATATTCTTTTTCAAATAAAGTTTGCTTACTGTTTTCCAGTAGATCGGCTTCACATTACATATATTAATCAATTTTCAAATTCAGTTCAGTTTCTTTTCAATATCGCAGCTTTGTTGTCCCCCTGCCCGTATCTAGTTCAAGACCTCTTATTATCAATGTCATTAATACGGATATCATCAACCATGTATTGGACGTCTCAGACATTCAGTTAACAATGTAGTAAGTGTTTAATGAACGTGAGAATCACTTCATGTGCGCTCATTTTAGTTTAGTTTAAAGTTTTCCATCTTGAATTAATACTGCTATTGGATAGCTCAGACATTCAGTTAACATCTCAGTAAGTGAAAATCTCTTCATGTGAGCTCATTTTTAGTTTAGGATAAGGTTTTTCCATCGTGAAATACTATTATCAGTAACCAGGTATTGGATGACACTACCATTTAGTTTACAACTCAGTAACTGTTTACTGAACATTGTTATCCATCCATGCAACCTCATTTTTTAGTTTAAAGTTTCTCTATCGTAAATAAAAAATAAAATATTACTATCACAAACCTTGTATTGGCCAGCTCCGGCATTCAGTTTACAACTCAGTAAGTGTTTACTGAATGCCAAATCGCTACATGTGTGGTCATTTAGTTTAAAGTTTCTCAATCTTAAAATATTACTATCATCATCAACCACACATTGGCCGGGTTAGTCTTTCAGTTTACAACTCAGTAAGTGTTTACTGAATGCAAAATCGCTACATGTGTGGTCATTTAGTTTAAAGTTTCTCAATCTTTAAATATTACTAACATCATCAACCATGCATTGGCTGGCTTAGTCTTTCAGTTTACATCTCAGTGAGTGTTAACTGAACACTCAAGTTTGGCGTCCGACACACGCCAAACTTCCGGGAAAATTCCCTCCAAAACCCTTTAGGACTACGACGACGCACGCCACCTGTCCAGCTGCAACTCACGAGTGCCACCTGGGCAGATATCGTGCGTCGTCGTAGTCCTCATCTACACTACTAACACCTGCCCCACCACCCAGCAACACAGTAACAACATCTGCCCACACCACCCAGGAACACAGTAACAACACCTGCCCCCACCACCACGAAACACACTAACAACATCTGTCCCCACCACCCAGCAACACAGTAACAACACTTGCCCCCCAACACGCAGCAACACAGTAACAACACATGCCCCCCACCACCCCGCAAAACACTAACAACACCTGCCCCCACCACTCAGCAACAAACTAGCAACACCTGCCCCCACCATCCCACAACACAGTAACAACACCTGTCCCCACCACCCAGCAACACACTAAATATACCTACACCACCACCCCGCCACACACTAACAACATCTGCCCCCACCACGCAGAAACAGAGTAATAACACCTGCCCACACCACGCAGCAACACCGTAACAACACCTGCCCCACCACCCCGCAACACAGTAACAACATCTGCACTACCACGCAGCAACAAAATCTGCCCCCCACCAACCAGCAACACAGAAACAACACCTGCCCCACCACGCAGCAACACAGTAACAACACCTGCCCCCTCCACCCAGCAACACATTAACAACACCAGCCCCCACCACCCAGCAACACCGTAACAACACCTGCCCCACCACGCAGCAACACTGTAACATCACCTGCCCCACCACGCAGCAACACTGTAACAATTCCTTCCCCACCACGCAGCAACACAGTAACAACACCTGCCCCACCACGCAGCAACACAGTAACATCACCTGCCCCACCACTCAGGAACACAGTACCAATACATGCCCACCACGCAACAACACAGTAACAACTCCTGCCCCACCACGCAGCAACAAAACCTGCTACCACCACCCAGCAACACAGTAACAACACCTGCCCCAACACGCAGCATTACAGTAACGAAACCTGCCCCACCACGCAGCAACACAGTAACAACACCTGCCTCACCACGCAGCAACACAGTAACAACACCTGCCCCACCACGCAGCAACAAAACCTGCTACCACCACCCAGCAACACAGTAACAACACCTACCCCACCACGCAGCAACAAAGTAACAACACCTGCCCCACCGCCCAACAGCACAGTAACAACACCTGCCCCCACCACCCCGCATCACTGTAACAACACCTGCCCCCACCACCCAGCAACACAGTAGCAACACCTGCCCCACCACGCAGCAAAACAGTAACAACACCTACCCCTCCACCCCACAACACTAACAAAACCGGGCCCTACCACCCAGCAACACAAAAAAAACATGCCCCATCACACAGCAACACAGTAACAACACCTGCTCCACCACCCTGCAACAACACCTGCGCCCACCACCCAGCAACACAATAACAACACCTGCCCCCACCACCTAGCAACACAATACCAACACCTGCCCACACCACCCACCAACACAATAACAACACCTTGTCTCCACCACCCAGCAACACTGTAACAACATCTACCCCCACCACCCCGCAAGACTGTAACAACACCTGCTCCCACCACCCATCAACACACTAACAACACCTGCCCCCACCACTCAGGAACACAGTACCAATACCTGCCCACCACGCAACAACACAGTAACAACTCCTGCCCCACCACACAGCAACACAGTACCAACACCTGCCCTACCACCCAGCAACACAGAAACAACACCTGCGCTACCATGCAGCAACACAGTAACAACACCTTCCCAACTACACAGCAACACAGTAACAACACCTGCCCCACCACGCAGCAAAAAAACGGCTCCCACCTCCCCGCAACACAGAAACAACACCTGCCCCCACCACGAAGCAACACGGTAACAACACCTGCTCCACCACCCTGCAACATCACCTGCCCCCACCAAACAGCAAAACAATAACAACACCTGTCCCACCACCCATCAACAAGACCTGCCGCCACCTCCCCGAAACACAGTAACAACATCTGCCCCACCACGCCGCAACACAGTAACAACACCTGCTCCACCACCCATCAACACAGTAACAACACCTGCCCCACCACGCAGCTACACAGTAATAACACCGACCCCACCACGCAGCAACACAGTAACAACACCTGCCCTTTCCACTCCGCAACACTGTAACAAAATCTACCCCCACCACCCAGCAACACAGTAGCAACACCTGTCCCACCACGCAGCAGCACAGTAACAACACCTGCCCCACCACACAGCAACACGGTAACAACATCTGTCCCCACCACGCAGCAACACAGTAACAACACCTGCCCCACCACCCAGCAACACAGTAACAACACCTGTCCCCACCACGTAGCAACAAGCTAACAAAACATGCCCCCACCACCCCGCAACACAGTAACAACACCTGTCCCCACCACCTAGCAACACAGTAACAACACCTGCCCCCACCACCCAGCAACACAGTAACAACACCTGTCCCCACCCAGCAAACAATTTTAGGTTGCCACAAAATATCTGGAAAGTATTTGAAAGTATTGGAAACGTTTGTTTTATCGTATCAGATACGATATTGTGTGTGGACTTAAATAGGTTTCCAAAACTTATAACCAAGACATATGTATCTAACACTAATTTGAGATGTTGTGGCAACTTTACACTCCTAACATGAGTCATTCATAATCCATTCATATACCAATATGAATCTCTTATGAAAGGTTTGAGCCAATAATCTGAACCCTTTTCACATCTTTGTGTTTAAAGTTAAATTTCTTGAAATTAAATTATATTTTATATTATATTATTTTTATTATATTTTATATTATATTATTATTTTCAATTTTAATATTAAAACCAATTGAAGGGTAAAAAAAATCTAATAATTTATATTTCTTTTATTATTTACTAACAATTAAAATTATTTACTAACGGAGAGAGGGGAGGCTGTACGGCGGAGAGTGGCGGCTGTGGCGGACAGTGGCGGCGGTGGCGGATAGTGGCGGCGGGCGGACAGTGGCGGCGGGCGGACAGTGGCGTCGGCGGGCGGACAGTGGCGGCGGGCGGACAGTGGCGGCGGTGGCGGATAGTGGCGGCGGGCGGACAGTGGCGGCGGTGGCGGATAGTGGCGGCGGGCGGACAGTGGCGGCGGTGGCGGATAGTGGCGGCTGTGGCGGATAGTGGCGGCGGGCGGACCGTGGCGGCTTTGGCGGCTGTGGTGGACAGTGGCGGCGGCGGTGGTGGACAGTGGCGGCGGGCGGACAGTGGCGGCGGCGGGCGGACAGTGGCGGCGGCGGGCGGACAGTGGCGGCGGCGGGCGGACAGTGGTGGCGGCGGGAGGACAGTGGTGGCGGCGGGCGGACCGTGGCGGCTTTGGCGGCTGTGGTGGACAGTGGCGGCGGCGGTGGTGGACAGTGGCGGCGGGCGGACAGTGGCGGCGGCGGGCGGACAGTGGCGGCGGCGGGCGGACAGTGGCGGCGGCGGGCGGACAGTGGTGGCGGCGGGCGGACAGTGGTGGCGGCGGGCGGACAGTGGTGGCGGCGGGCGGACAGTGGAGGCGGCGGGCGGACAGTGGTGGCGGCGGGCGGACAGTGGTGGCGGCGGGCGGACAGTGGTGGCGGCGGGCGGACAGTGGTGGCGGTGGCAGACAGTGGTGGCGGTGGCGGACAGTGGTGGCGGTGGCGGATAGTGGCAGCGGGCGGACAGTGGCGGCGGGCGGAAAGTGGCGGCGGCGGTGGCGGACAGTGGCGTCGGGCGGACAGTGGCGGCGGTGGCGGATAGTGGCGGCGGGCGGACAGTGGCGGCGGGCGGACTGTGGCGGCGGGCGGACAGTGGCGGCGGTGGTGGATAGTGGCGGCGGGCGGACAGGGCGGCGGCGGGCGGACAGTGGCGGCGGGAGGACAGTGGCGGCGGTGGCGGATAGTGGCGGCGGGCGGACAGTGGCGGCGGGCAGATAGTGGCGGCGGGCGGACCGTGGCGGCTTTGGCGGCGGTGGTGGACAGTGGCGGTGGCGGGCGGACAGTGGCGGCGGCGGGCGGACAGTGGCGGCGGCGGGCGGACAGTGGCGGTGGCGGGCGGACAGTGGCGGCGGCGGGCGGACAGTGGTGGCGGCGGGCGGACAGTGGTGGCGGCGGGCGGACAGTGGTGGCGGCGGGCGGACAGTGGAGGCGGCGGGCGGACAGTGGTGGTGGCGGGCGGACAGTGGTGGCAACGGGCGGACAGTGGTGGTTGCGGGCGGACAATGGTGGCGGTGGCAGACAGTGGTGGCGGTGGCGGACAGTGGTGGCGGTGGCGGATAGTGGCAGCGGGCGGACAGTGGCGGCGGGCGGAAAGTGGCGGACAGTGGCGTCGGGCGGACAGTGGCGGCGGTGGCGGATAGTGGCGGCGGGCGGACAGTGGCGGCGGGCGGACTGTGGCGGCGGGCGGACAGTGGCGGCGGTGGTGGATAGTGGCGGCGGGCGGACAGGGCGGCGGCGTGCGGACAGTGGCGGCGGGCGGACAGTGGCGGCGGGAGGACAGTGGCGGCGGTGGCGGATAGTGGCGGCGGGCGGACAGTGGCGGCGGGCGGATAGTGGCGGCGGGCGGACCGTGGCGGCTTTGGCGGCGATGGTGGACAGTGGCGGCGGCGGGCGGACAGTGGCGGCGGCGGGCGGACAGTGGCGGCGGCGGGCGGACAGTGGCGGTGGCGGGCGGACAGTGGCGGCGGCGGGCGGACAGTGGCGGCGGCGGGCGGACAGTGGCGGCGGCGGGCGGACAGTGGTGGCGGCGGGCGGACAGTGGAGGCGGCGGGCGGACAGTGGAGGCGGCGGGCGGACAGTGGAGGAGGCGGGCGGACAGTGGAGGAGGCGGGCGGACAGTGGTGGCGGCGGGCGGACAGTGGTGGCGGTGGCAGACAGTGGTGGCGGTGGCGGACAGTGGCGGCGGTGGCGGACAGTGACGGCGGTGGCGGACAGTGGCGGCGGTGGCGGACAGTGGCGGCGGTGGCGGACACTGGCGGCTGTGTCTGGCGGTGGTGGCGGGCGGTGGCGTCTGTGATGAGTAGTGGCGGCTGGCGGTGGTGGGTGGTGGGTGGCGGCGGCGGTGGTGGTGGGTGGTGGGTGGCGGCAGCGGTGGTGGTGGGTGGTGGGTGGCGGCGGCGGGTGGTGGTGGGTGGCGGCGGCGGGTGGTGGTGGGTGGTGGGTGGCGGCGGCGGGTGGTGGTGGGTGGCGGCGGCGGGTGGTGGTGGGTGGCGGCGGCGGGTGGTGGTGGGTGGTGGGTGGCGGCGGCGGGTGGTGGTGGTGGGTGGCGGCGGCGGGTGGTGGTGGTGGGTGGCGGCGGCGGGTGGTGGTGGTGGGTGGTGGCGGCGGGCGGTGGCGGGCGGTGGCGGCGGGCGGTGGCGGGCGGCGGCGGCTGTGGTGGGTGGTGACGATCTGCGGTGGGGGGGGCTGGTGGCGGCTGGCGGTGGCGGCTTGCGGTGGCGACTGTGGCAACGGGCGGTGACGGCTGATAGCGGGCGGTGGTGGCGGCTGGTGGCAGGTGGTGGCGGCGGTGATGGGTGGTGGCGGCGGCGGTGGTGGTGGGTGGTGGTGGGTGGTGGTGGCGGCGGCGGTGATGGGTGGTGGCGGCGGCGGCGGCTGGTGGTGGTGGCTGGTGGCGGGTGGCGGCTGGTGGTGGGTGGTGGCGGCGGGTGGTGAGTGGCGGTGGCTGGTGGCGGCTGGTGGCGGGTGGTGGCGGGTGGCGGCTGGTGGTGGGTGGCGGCTGGTGGTGGGTGGTGGCGGGTGGCGGCTGGTGGTGGGTGGCGGGTGGCGGCGGGTGGTGGGTGGTGGCGGCGGGTGGTGAATGGCGGTGGTGGGTGGCGGTGCCTGGTGGCGGCTGGTGGTGGGTGGTGGCGGGTGGCGGTGGTGGGTGGCGGTGGTGGGTGGCGGTGGCTGGTGGCGGGTGGCGGCTGGTGGTAGGTGGTGGCGAGTAGTAGGGATGGCTCCACACAGAACATTTTTTTTTTGGGGTGGAAAAATGTTCTGTGCGGGCCAGGGTTTTCAGGTAAATTTAGAAAATGTTCTGTGCGGGCCAGGGGTTTTCAGGAGAATTTAGAAAATGTTCTGTGCGGGCCAGGGGTTTTCAGGTGAATTTGGGGAGTCACAGATTTGGAATTAGGGAATTCTTATAATGAAAAATAATGTCATATGAGTTTGTTAAAGTTCTTATGAGAAAAATAATTTCCGAGACATAGAAGTTTGTTAAGGCCTTATGGGACAAATTCAAGTAACGTATGTAGCTCTTTAGGGTTTCCATGAGAACTCTACGGACATATTTTACATGTTTTCAACTTACAAAATCATCTATGTAAGCCTTAGTTATTCATATAAATTTAGAAAATCACATGTGCGGGCCGGGGGTTTCAGGGTTTCGTACATCACACCCCCCTCCCTCCCCCCTTACCTCGCAATCTCTCGCGTCACCTTTATTTACCTTACGCCCGGCCAGCCAGTCGGCTCTTATCTTATCTTATCTTCTTCATAATATCTGGACCGTCCCTCCTCTCTCTCTCTCTCCCTCCTCTCTCTCTCTCTCCTCTTCATATTATTCCCTCTTCCTATTTTCTGACATACTAATATTTTATTCATTTTTCATTAACCAGTCAGTTTTATACAAATCAACCGAAGCATCTCAATGTAACCTTTAATACTGAAACTGCCTCAGAGACTATCTAAGCTGGCCCCAGCTACCTGCCCCAGGCTATCTGCCCGAGGCAATCATCACCTGATTACCTGCCCCAGACATCTACCAGTCATTGTCGGCGTTCGCCACCGTAATAATTTATATATATATACATTAAGCGTTAATAAAACTTATTTATTTATTTATAATTTATTTAGTCATCTAATTCATAGTTTACACAATTTATAATAAACGATTCATTTAGCCCGAAGTTCTAAGAAGCTCGCTCCTCAATCCGCTTGTATAATATCCGTCCTATTCACTCTTCATCTCTGTAAATAAAGAATAACAGTTTCAGATAGCGTTTACACATGTGCAATATTTATCAGACACATAAAACCTCGAAACAAATATACTCACCATTTTCCGTTAGATAATTTGTTATAGCCTCATTCAGCCAGTCGTCTCCAAGCACATTTTCCAACAAATATCGCTCTTATCATAACACAGCGTTTCATAGCAGCTCGGCATATTTTTAAATAAAGCATAAGATAGCCTCATTACGTTCCTATCATTCTGCATATATTCTCCATAAGTAAAACTAGTTTCAAATAGCTTTATTGCAGTTTTTAGATCCTTGTTTGAAAGATGGTAACAGAAAAACATCGCATATAGCCCGCATACGTAAGTATTTAAACTCTGAAGTCTCTCTGTAAACGTGTATACATCACAGTCTTTATAATAATTTAAAAACTCCGAAATATATGGCGAATACACATTTATTCCATATGAATCGAGTATAACTATTTTCCGTTTAGATTTATATACAGCAATCCAGTGACCCATTACTTCCTTAGAGTCTCTTCCTATGGTATTTATTATAAACATAATTGGTTTATCCCGTATTTGCTTCATTATTCTATATATATCCGTCGCTAAATAGCATCCAATATATTTAGCTTTACTACCTTTCATATCGTTCAATGCCGTATTAATTTGTTTGCAGTTCATGCTCTTGTATCACACACAACTCGCCTATCGGAATAAATTCTCAATACTCCCGTTGTAATTCCGAATAAAATAATAACTTTATTTGATTTCGCTGGAACGGCAAATTCTAATGTAATTCTCAGGTTGCCCGAAGCCTCTATAGGAAGGGTATCTCTCAATTCCTCAGGCGTTAGTCTAAATGCCAGTAATGTTCTTCCTTTTATAAATGAATTATATGTCAAGGTATTACAAGCATTAAAGCCTACTGTATTTTGAGTCTCGTAGTATAGTTTCGAACATTTATTCGGGAACTTGCAAGTTATATTAAATAAGTTTGTCCCATCACGTGTAATATATACATTAGATAAATCGCAGTGATCGAAATAAAGTGGATTAAGTGTATACGCTCCTGATATTGCTTCCATATCCATCATCATAATAAATAATTTATCTGGGATAATGCTCCCCCATGGCTGGTCAATACTTAATCTCTGCTGCCCATTACCAAGAATGAACGTCTTGTGGAGTGTCTTATCAAACGTATATGTAACTGGCGTATTTTGTTCAGCCAGAGCTCTATTAATAGCCTCCAATCCAGATGCAAATGGAGTTATCCGATCAATCCACATTCTAGCTAGTTTTATGTTAAACTTATATCCAGATTCAATACTGTTTATAACCCACGGATCACTGTTAAGTTCTAATCTCAAACGAATATCAATTCCATCCAAAAGATATTCGCTCAAAGTTGTAATGTCCAATAGCAGTTTAAAGCAACAATTTACTCCCTCAGTTTTTAACTTTACAAATCTAGATTTAAGGTCTTCTGAGGCATTCTTAAAATAATCTACATCATATTTTTCAGGGAAAACATCATTATAGAAATACGTCAGTTCTTTAAATCTTTCAGCTTTACATTCAGAAAGCGTCGTCATTAGCTTTACATATGATAAATATGAAAATAGTGAATTAGTTTCCACCACTTGCTCATTTAAATAAACAGTTACAGCTTTAAACATTGTCTGGGACAAGCCATTAACTATTGATGCATTTTTAATATCCGCTAAAGCCGTAATTCCGTCAGGTCCCGTTAATTCAACCATCAGTTCTAGCGTCAAGCTCGAAAGATCAATAAATTGACCCTTAACTCCCGGGATACGAAATTCAATATAAGAGTCTTTAAATTTATTGTTAATACTTGAATTCACAGGTAAAATATCCTGTGTCTGTCTTGAAAATATCGTACTTTCAACCATTCTATGAGGACTAACTTTAGGAAAGCCATCGCTTATAGCAGCTGTATAATTTTCTAAAGGAACTTGCAATGCTGCACTAGGAGCATTTACACTCATCATGTCTGCGTCTAGCATACAACTAGTACTGTTTTTATGAAAACACGTCTTTATATCTATCCATTTTCTTTATATAGGCAGGTCTTTTCGTTTTTCTTTTCGTTATTCGGCCACCTGCTAACAATTTAGGACCTATACTTTTCAATGTTTCCATACCGCGTTTTCTAATTGAATCTTTCAAAGTACCTTGGCCAGCATTTATATCCTGCAAAACATTCTGTCCCATTGTCAATGCAGCAGGCATGATAGTTTTTAATAGGAAAGGAGTTGCTCTACGAGCTAGACCAGTTAAGAAACTTAATATTCCACCTCCTCTTAAATGTCTTCTATCAAAAACAGTAATATCGCCCAGTGCTCCACCTCTCTTCCCTCGAGGTGCGATAAATCGCCCTACCTCGTCAACAGACAGCGGTACAAACCCGACCCTCATGTTTAAACAGGTCAAGAGAGAATGATAAACTCCCTCTACTCATGCCATTATATATCAATGGGTCTAATATGTAATACTGCAATCGTACATCCATCCTTTTCAAAATATACAGGCTCCCCATCTTGATCTGTTAATCTAATACTGATGCCATCAATATTAGTCGTATTTAAAGGTTTATATAATTTCCTGTGTGTTACATTACTTTGAAACGAAACAACATCCAAGATATTTACAATCTGATTACCAAACATGGTGGGCTGCACCTTATCACAATATACACACAAGAAATCTATACGGCCTCCTGGCCTAGGATGATAATAGCAAGTATCTTGTACAAATAACCTGTTATTAGGTGGCTTATTCATAATAAAAATATCATAGGCTTTACCTACTTCAGCTCCAATAACTTTACATATATTTTGACCGAAAGATAAAGAAATTCGAACAACTAATTTTCCATCCTTTGTAATAAATAATTTTAACAACTTCTCACTAAATGCTGCATTAAACTTAATTCGATTAATACTCGAATCATATTTCATATAAACGTCCCCGTGATCTGGGAAATTATAATTAAGTACGGGTCCTATAAAACTCAGTGAACCTTTTGAAAATATAGTAGAAATTTCTCTATTTAAAATAGTCGTTAGCTCTATGCAATTATCACTGGCTAAAATATCCGACTTTAAATTGAAAGATGTATTCACCATACTCAAATCAGATAAATTTTTATTAGACACTAGAAGTTGAACTGAAATAAAACTTTCCGGGTCATTCCTCCTAACAGCGAAATAAGATGGAGGCAGGAATATATTCTTCAGGCACACTTCATAAGCTTTATTCGGGTCTAAAGGCAGCTGATTATGTAATCTATTTTCAAAAGCATTGGGAGCATTGTTTTTAAATACATCAGTATCAGAGTTACTCGCTGCATATATAACGTAACTATCCATCCTGTAGACTAATAGTAAATGATAAAAATAAACAGAAACTCACCTTAATATGATATCCAGGTAGACTCTCCTTCATCTACAGCCTTGATCTTCCTCTTCAAACTTGGAGGAGAAAACACTTGATTTTTCGCATCTACATTTCTAAATAAATTCTTAGGTGTAGATGTCAAAGAGTAGAACAACTTTGCAATTGGCAGTTTATCTTCTGGGAATAACAATTTCGGAGTGCACATCCTGCCTATAACGTCATCAACAATATTGATCCCAGTAACTGGCGATGTAATGTTCCCTTCCTCATCCCACTTTACAAGTCCAGTTGTATTAAAATAATTTAACAAGGAGACAGCAAAATCATAATCCTTAAGCTTTAATCTTAAGTCTATCAAGTGTTGTATAACAGGATTTGTTCTCACTGTCATCGTAGGCTTCTCAACACTTACTGCCGTAGGCTTCTGTTGATCAATAGCTTTTCGTGGTACAAGATAGAATTCTTTCATTATTCCTTATTAAATAGCCTTGAAATGAAATTTATAGCTATGGGAAGTAAAATGCCCAATAAATTACCTCCTCTTTTACTCGTTAATATGTCTTTCTTGAGTGAAATAGCTTTCTTCTTACAGGCTAATGTATGGAGTAGAGCTCTATATTTAGAAAGTCTCTTTAAAATAGGCTTCCCAACTTCAATTTTATTTTTTAAGAAATTATTAAATATTTCTGATAAGCAAAGTATATGTTCCTTTTTAAGAGTCTTAATTAACTTTTTCCTAGAATTATAACCTAATCTAGCTAATAGTTCAATAAATCCACGATACTTGCTAACTAAGGGCTGCTTCTTCATAGTTTCTTCACGTCATCTGAATTCACCCACTGATCAAATGAACTGTCGTAACCGACGTATCTAACTTTATATAAAGTAGTATTACCAACTTTACGTTTACTTATAATTCTCTCAATTTCAAATGTATCTGACAAGTAGGTGGGAGTCAACTCCTCTCTATAAAATCCGCCTTCTATAAGTCTATTATTTAAGTCCTTTAGATAATATAAAGGCACGGGTTGTTTAGTATCAATTTGAGCAATTGTAAATATTTCCTTAGTGTTCTGTTGATGAAAACCTCTTTTGAACTTTGAAATACGATTAGATAAGGCAAGCCGTACTGTATCTCCTACAGACAGATGATTACTGATGCGTGGCTTAGTCTGCTGCTCTCCTTTATACATGAGCTTAAATTGCCTAGTCACATCTCGAGGCAAAGATAAAGCATGTACATCAATAGGTATTTTCCCCTTTAATCCTCTATGTGGTGTTCTATTATACGTTTTAACCATATCAGGCAAGACATTTATATAGGTTAAGGTGTTATAAGCCGTTAAATATTTATATATCTTAGTTTTCAATGTTCTTATAAATCTCTCTGCAATGCTAGCTTTAGTTTCCTGAGAAAATACACTGTACAGATCAATGTTTTTACTGTCTAACAATCGTTTCATATATTTATTATAGAATTCACCGCCCTTATCAGTGTTAAGCTTCCTTACACCTTTTGATGAAGGTAAATCCAGAACAGCTTTCATGGCTTCACTTACACTCTGACCTGATTTAGTGGATAGTGGAACTACATGTGCAAACCTTGAAAATATATCAACACAAACTAATAAATATTTAATATCATTGTTGTGCTTAGCTAACAATGTCATATCAGCCAAGTCACTGGTAAAGAAAGCTTTAGGTCTAGGTGCTAAGATACGTCTTCGTTTAAATTTACGTTTTTTTAATAGATGTAAGGTATATGCATTAGACGTTTTTAAATAGTCTTTCACATCTTTTATAGTTATTTCAGGGATTGTTTTCTTTGCAGCCTTATACAATTTTAAAACACCACCAAACCCACCTATGGACTTGGGGTCATTGTATATCTTATTAAGAGTTTGTGTAATGTTCACCATTGATACACTATTTCATATGGGGGGTTCATTTACAATATTTCCCCTAAATATTATGGATTCAGGTGTTTTAACGCCCAAGTCAACAAGTAAATACCCATACTGTCGAGAAATCACTTTCTTATATATATCTAAAAATTTCTTGGCATCTTGTTTTCCGAATATATGTCTGCCTAATGTTTCTATCTGGGACAAGTCTCTTGATTTAAGCAGAATAAAATGAGAAGCATTTAAACTTATAGATCTAGAAAATTTCCCACTGAAAAATATATTTTGGGTTATAAAAATAACAGAGATGTTCTCATGCCGTCCCTTAGTAAATATATCACTTACTATTTTAGAGTTTGTAGATTCAACATACAAGTCATCATAAACAACTAATATATGAGATGTGTCCTCTGGATCACGATCATCTAAAGGGTTTACAATTTCAGAGTAAAAAGATATCTTATGTTTAATAAGTGGATTAGTTCTCAACTCTTTATACCCGCTTCCACAGATAATTATTTTTGCAAAGTTCTGCTGATATTTCTCTATCATTTTAGCACATAAATAGCTCTTCCCACCATTTGAAAATCCAGCAATAATAATTCTTGATGGTTCACTAAATATATTCAACTGGGATTCAGTAATAACTTTTCTGCCCTTCCATGTTGCTAGGATTCAATAGACTAACTACAAATATATAATGAAAGGAGTATTTAAACAAAATCTACATTCGAGTTTTATTTAAACATAACCAATAAAATCATAGTCATAACATAACCAATACAGTAATAAAATCATAGAATATACAATATCATAGCCAATAAAATCATAGTCATAACATATCAAATACAGTAATAAAATCATAGAATATACATTATTATAGACATTTGAATCATAGTCATTTTCATATCAAATACAGTAATAAAATCATAGAATATACATTATCATAGACATTAAATCATAGTCATAACATATCCAATACAGTAATAAATAAATCAGTCTTAAAATAGCAATTTGAACATATCAAATACAGTAATAAAATCATAGAATATACATTATCATAGACATTAAATCATAGTCATAACATATCCAATACAGTAACAAATCTTAGTCATTTTCATATCAAATACAGTAACAAATCATAGCCAATACAATATCATAGACATTTGAATATAGTTATAGATAATACATAGACAATACAGTAACAGACTTAGTTGTTGTTAGGGAATAATTGCTGAGCGACTCTATCCCGCTTTTCCCAAAGATTAAAAATAGGGAACAATTGACGTCTTGGTTGGGGATTATCTACAATTACTGGATCCCCTACCTGCACCTCTTCCTCTACCTGTACCTCTTCCTGTACCTCTTCCTCTACCTGTACCTGTACCTCACGCTCTGGAATGTCTGGGTGACCGTAAGCTAATGACTCTGTGGGACTAATGAGGTACCTCTTGTCATCAAAAGCTGACAGACCGCGCTTAGTTGTTTTACACGTGCATATCTGTCCATTAACATTACGAATAGATCGGGATACAAAATTAAAAGTTGTATTTGTCTCTAATGTGTTCTGAAAAGATGCATGTGTTATTTTCTTTTGTTGGTGATAAGGAATCCCTTTACATTTACATAAATGTTCATTATCAAGGGTTAGGAGAGAATACGTTTTAGGCTTGAGTGCAATTAATTCAGTTATGATTTTCTGCTTTACTTCTGACTTGAGGAGTCCTAGTTCACCTTTGCGAGTAGCAGAATACATGGGATGATCTTTGTCGAAATTACTGAAATCCATATAATCTACTAGAGGAGCTTTTGTCATTTCTTGGAAAGCATCTTTACAGGTCAGAGTAAATATGAATGAGTCTGTATCCGTATAAATTAGTCTAGCTCTCTCCCCATAATGAGCTTTAACTACATTATACCAGAACTCGTATAAACGCCTCTTGGCTATCTGCAAGATCTGATATCCCATGTAAGAAGGAGTGGTAACTTTAAGGATGTCTTTCATTACTGTACAGAGAACCCTATCTTGACCTAAAGAGACAGCTCGTTTATACAAAGGGTTTCTTGCATGAGTTAAGAATGAATGTTTTGTCGTTACTAGATGGTGAGTATTAGCATATCGAGATATATTTGTCATTGATTTCCCGTACAGACTATTACTTATGAGTTTAAAAGCTTTTCCTTTAACTTTACAGGTGGTATTGGCTCGTTCTCGAATGTTGGTTGAAATAAAATCTTTTAAATAGGGAGCCTGATTAAATTCATAGATTGTTTTTACTCGTTCAACTTCTAGTCCAAGTTTTAATAGCAATTGCAGGAAATCAAGGCTTACTAAGTAGTCGTTTTGGGGCAAGTGGGATGCAATTAACTTAGTATTTTTAGGTGGGAGCTTACGTTTTTCATCATTAAGGGTTTTCTTACTGTACTCTGACAAAAACTCCTCCGTTATATTAGTATGAGACAGTACAAGGGGCAGATCATCAGTATACCTGGCTACCTCGGGAGATACATGTTTTGTATCGCATAAAATCCAATAGCCTTTGTCTTGATTACAGGGGATATGTTGTAACCCTTGCCCTAATAAGGTATCCCGCTCAAGGTCAGTTAATTGTCTAATCCCACCCTGGGGAAGTACCTCAGCCATGCACGCTGCATATAAGCTGTTAAAGTCGAGGTACAAAATATGAGTATCGTCATCTGAGCTAGGGTTAGATGTAGTGTGCTCGTTAACAGCCTGTGTAAATTGTCTAATGGAAGATGTGAACCCTCCTCTAAGATTCCTTCTCAACAAATCATATATATTCTGATCATACACATAGTCAAGTACAACTTTTGATTTAAATAAGAACGCGTCCCAAGCATAACTAGGAAGTGATACATAGAAAACAATATCTAGTTCATAAATTTCTTTCAGTGATGTTCGCCAAAGTGTAAATATATCAATTAGCATTCCTACGTCAACTTTTAAATATAACATGAGGTAATCCTTGATGTTTGTACAGTTCCCTAAATTAAATACTTTAAGAGCATTGTTATAATCTTCTTCAGACAGTGGAGAGTCATGTAAAACATTGTAAAACTTATCTCGCGAAGGGAGTTGAGGTTCATCTAACACGTCCATGGAAGAAATATAATCATAACATAGGCTTTGTTTACCTTTAATTAACAGAGCTTTAGCTTCATCGGATACGCCATTTAGTATGTGTTCAGTGTACTTGGTGGGTTTCTTACCGGCAACGTGCTCGCTTGCTAAGGTTCCTAATGACCCATTAAGGAGAGCTAGGCTATCTAGGAATTTAAGTTTACCTATGATGACTTGCATAAATTTCAATCCTTCCTTGGTTAGAATTTCTACATCGCGGTGAGGATTTTTGGACAGTTCTTTAAGTATAATTCCAAGATCATAGGCAGCATTATGGGAAAATGTGGTCAAGTATCTACGAGCATTTTTACATTGTAAATTGCAACGAGCACAATAAGCACCTAAGTAATTATTTTCCTGAATAGCATGATTATGATGTCTATGTTTATCTTTCTCATCCTTGAAAGTTTGATGACACAATTGACACGTATTTTGGCTTTGAAACATTCTTTCCTGTTCTCTGGACAAGTTCTTAGGGAAGTTGGGGAGCTGAGCATGAATAGCTTTCCATGAGGCTTCTAGCTTTGTAATAAAATGATTGACCGCGTCTGGGCCTACGTATGAATACGTTTCTACGACATTGAATTCCCTGTCTAAAATCATGTAAGCATAAGCAATTGCTTTATGCTTACATTCCACCATGCCTCTAGGATTTTGACGGTCTAATAGACATTCAAAATCGTAATAGGCGGTGTGAGTTGGGCTATAGGTCCTACCGTAATTTTTAAAACTGATTTTATCACTAGGATTATAGAACGAAAATACTTGGGATACAGTGCATGACTCTTCGTGAGCCTGAATTTCATCTAAGGGCGCATGCAAAAGACAAATTTTGCAGAATTTATGAGTGTTAGGAATCCTTCCAGAATGGTGGTTAATACTCTTTACAAATTTATCAAAATCCTTGATCAGACAGAGATGCTTGCCTTCTAATAACAACAAAGGAACTTTATCGGCATACTTTTCCTGGCTTTTCCTAGCTAAACTAAGATAGTATCTGTTACTTTCATGAGTTATTGTATAAATATAAATAGAAATTTTGTTAAGCTTCTCTATTTTCTTAAGGTTATCAAATGATACGGGGAATCTGATTTCATCTGCCCATACTACGAATCTTCTACACCATCGAAGGCTTTTGTAATGTTGTCTAACGTTATTCATAGTCCTGCCCAATGCTAAGTTTTTATACGCTGCAATGCACTGTAACAAACACTTATCTCCTTCACTTTCAGGATTAAATACTGTTTCTTTACCCCTTAATTTTGCAGGATATGGTACGTAAGATCCAAGGCGCATAGGGTGGCGAATATATGAAAAATTAATGGCAAAGCCTGACATGGAATGAATTCCTACACTTGAGGATTGGACATTTTTTAGGCATTCGTCAATTTTAGCAGACATTTCGTCAACCCATGAATTTACAAGAACTTCCACCTCTTCCTGTGTAACAATCTGAGTTTCGCCTCTAATTGAAAATACTTCGTCTAATATTTCATATTGATTGTCGGCATGATTAAGTTTTTGCAAAATTAGGCTTACATCAGGGTAAATGTGAAATGAGGGAGGGAATTCTTCCTGTATTTGTCTGAACTGATTGTCTATATATTCTATAAAAAATTCCCTATACCTATTTATATAAATGCTGGGGTTGGCGTCTAAATGACCGGGAATGGAGAAAGAATGCCTCGAGAATGATCCTTCGAAATGGTTAATGACTTCTAACACTCGCGGAACAACGTTATCTAAGTTAAGTACCTCTGGGGAATCTGGAGCGTTGACTTCTTCATCTGATATGTCGTGAACAGGGGGTTGATTGTCTTCTTCTTCTTCATCTGAGGATGCCTGCTGGTTGCCGTCTGGTGCATCTTCTTCTAGCTCCTGGGACAGCTGGGGTTGACTGCGTACAGGTGTGCTCCACTCAGAGGGTTGGGTTGAATCCAGGGGAGATTCTGTAATATAATATTAGCAATGAATAAACATTAAGAGGAAAACACATTTGAAAACAATAAGAGGATTTGAAAACCTTAATAGGAAAATATCGTTTAAATAAGAGGAATTATTATTAAGAGGAAAAACAAAAAGTTTAAATAAGAGGAAAAACTGAATTACAGATAAATAATAATATTACTTACGAGCTGGGATGTTGATTCCACCAAGTATGAGATTCTCTTGATCACGAATAGGAACTCCTATAATGGAAATATTTTTCTGTATGAGTACTTATTACTTGTTTATACACTTGTTAAAAATACAATTATTAACTTTTTAAAATTACGAAAATTATTGTGAAAACGTACGGTTATTTATGATGCGACGGCGTTTGGGTGGAGGTTCAATGACGTTTCTGGCTTCGGTGGGAGGTTCCCGGTTAACGGAGAAACGACAGTATGGGCAGGAAGTAGAACCATGAACTGAAATGAAAATGATATATATATATATAAATTGACTGTCTGTATGTATGTATGTGTGTTTCGGATATATATTTTCTTTGAAAGTTTATTGAATGTGCGAGAAAAAGCGGTACTTACGATTTGCACAATAGAGTTGTCCACAGCTGGTACAGGTTACGTCAAAATGTCCAGGCGGTGTAGGCCCATTGCATCCTATACAGTACAGTCTGCATTCTTGAAGAGCGTTGATGGACATTTCACCTAGGCATGTTAAACATCGTGTTTGACACACATGAACGATTTCGTTGTTGATAGGAGACAGGCACAGAGGACACACTGACATGATGATATGACTAGGCTAGGGGAACCTTGTGAACAGGATGAAGATTGAATGTTGACTGAAAGTGTAGACCTCTGAGACTTTGGCGATCTGAGGGGGCCCCTGAATGAGCGTAATAACGATAGTGTGCCCCTGAGTGAGCGTTTGGCTGTTTTATTAATAGCGAGAATGATTGGCGAATACTGGGAATAAACTCTTTTATTATAAATTGTGTAAACTATGAATTAGATGACTAAATAAATTATAAATAAATAAATAAGTTTTATTAACGCTTAATGTATATATATATAAATTATTACGGTGGCGAACGCCGACAATGACTGGTGGATGTCTGGGGCAGGTAATCAGGTGATGATTGCCTCGGGCAGATAGCCTGGGGCAGGTAGCTGGGGCCAGCTTAGATAGTCTCTGAGGCAGTTTCAGTATTAAAGGTTACATTGAGATGCTTCGGTTGATTTGTATAAAACTGACTGGTTAATGAAAAATGAATAAAATATTAGTATGTCAGAAAATAGGAAGAGGGAATAATATGAAGAGGAGAGAGAGAGAGAGGAGGGAGAGAGAGAGAGAGGAGGGACGGTCCAGATATTATGAAGAAGATAAGATAAGATAAGAGCCGACTGGCTGGCTGGCCGGGCGTAAGGTAAATAAAGGTGACGCGAGAGATTGCGAGGTAAGGGGGGAGGGAGGGGGGTGTGATGTACGAAACCCTGAAACCCCCGGCCCGCACATGTGATTTTCTAAATTTATATGAATAACTAAGGCTTACATAGATGATTTTGTAAGTTGAAAACATGTAAAATATGTCTGTAGAGTTCTCATGGAAACCCTAAAGAGCTACATACGTTACTTGAATTTGTCCCATAAGGCCTTAACAAACTTCTATGTCTCGGAAATTATTTTTCTCATAAGAACTTTAACAAACTGATATGACATTATTTTTCATTATAAGAATTCCCTAATTCCAAATCTGTGACTCCCCAAATTCACCTGAAAACCCCTGGCCCGCACAGAACATTTTCTAAATTCTCCTGAAAACCCCTGGCCCGCACAGAACATTTTCTAAATTTACCTGAAAACCCTGGCCCGCACAGAACATTTTTCCACCCCAAAAAAAAAATGTTCTGTGTGGAGCCATCCCTACTACTGTGGCGGCGGGTGGTGAGTGGCGGTGGTGGGTGGCGGTGGCGGGTGGCGGCTGGTGGCGGCGGGTGGCGGCTGGTGGTGGGTGGTGGCGGGTGGCGGCTGGTGGTGGGTGGGTGGCGGGTGGTGGGTGGTGGCGGCGGCGGGTGGTGAGTGGCGGTGGCGGCTGGTGGTGGGTGGTGGCGGGTGGCGGCTGGTGGTGGGTGGTGGCGGGTGGCGGCTGGTGGTGGGTGGTGGCTGGTGGTGGGTGGTGGCGGGTGGCGGCTGGTGGTGGGTGGCGGCGGCTGGTGGTGGGTGGCGGCGGCTGGTGGTGGGTGGCGGGTGGCGGCGGGTGGCGGCTGGTGGTGGGTGGTGGCGGGTGGCGGCTGGTGGTGGGTGGCGGCTGGTGGTGGGTGGTGGTGGGTGGCGGCTGGTGGTGGGCGGCGGGTGGCGGCTGGTGGCGGGTGGCGGCGGGTGGCGGCGAGTGGCGGCGGGTGGCGGCGGTTGGCGGCTGGTGGCGGCCAGCTGGGACACACCCTTCACCACTGAAGGTCTGAGTACAACTAACCATATGTCTCTCTCACCCACCAGCCCAGTGTTGCCAGCTCGCGCTCTCAAAATGTTTCCTTCAAAGATTGTATATTATCTTTGAACAACAAGTTTGATTATCAAGGAAATAATGCATATATTATTGTCACATTAATACTGTGCAATATCTTATTACATTCCTGCTAAATAATTATAATTTGAAACAGGACAAAAAATCCAACATATATATAAAAACCAACATTAGAGATCACGAGGCCTAGGCCTCGCCTGTGACCACACATCCTGCCTCCCTGGCCTGCTACTCTCTCACACCTCACACTCTTAACTCTCTCATAATCACTCTCACTCTCTTACTCTGTCACTCTTACTCTCTGTCACTCTTACTCTCTGTCACTCTTACTCTGTCACTCTTACTCTGTCACTCTTTCTCTGTCACTCTTACTCTGTCACTCTTACACTCTGTCACTCTTACTCTCTGTCACTCTTACTCTGTCACTCTTATTCTCTGTCACTCTTACTCACTGTCACTCTTACTCTCTATCACTCTTACTCTGTCACTCTTACTCTCTGTCACTCTTACTCTCTATCACTCTTACTCTGTCACTCTTACTCTGTCACTCTTACTCTCTGTCACTCTTACTCTGTCACTCTTACTCTGTCACTCTTACTCGCTGTCACTCTTACTCTCTGTCACTCTTACTCTCTGTCACTCTTACTCTCTGTCACTCTTACTCTCTGTCACTCTTACTCTCTGTCACTCTTACTCTCTGTCACTCTTACTCTTTCACTCTTACTCTCTGTCACTCTTACTCTCTGTCACTCTTACTCTCTGTCACTCTTACTCTCTGTCACTCTTACTCTCTGTCACTCTTACTCTGTCATTCTTACTCACTCTGTCACCCTTACCCATTCATACTCACTCTCTCACTCTTACTCTCATACTCTTACTCTCAATTACTCTTACTCTCAATTACTCTTACTCTCAATCACTCTTACTCCCAATCACTCCTACTCCCAATCACTCCTACTACCAATCACTCCTACTCTCAATCACTCCTACTCACATTCTTACTCTTACTCCCAATCACTCTTACTCTCAATCACTCTTATTCTCATTCTTACTCTTACTCTCACTCTTACTCTTACTCCCAATCACTCTTACTCCCAATCACTCTTACTCTCAATCACTCTTACTCTCAATCACTCTTACTCTCAATCACTCTTACTCTCATTCTTACTCTTACTCACTCTTACTCTCAATCACTCTTATTCTCATTCTTACTCCTACTCCCAATCACTCTTACTCCCAATCACTCTTACTCTCAATCACTCTTACTCCCAATCACTCTTACTCTCAATCACTCTTACTCTCAATCACTCTTACTCTCAATCACTCTTACTCTCATTCTTACTCTTACTCACTCTTACTCTCAATCACTCTTATTCTCATTCTTACTCCTACTCCCAATCGCTCTTACTCCCAATCACTCTTACTCTCAATCACTCTTACTCCCAATCACTCTTACTCTCAATCACTCTTACTCTCAATCACTTTTACTCTCAATCACTCTTACTCTCAATCACTCTTACTCTCACTAACTCTCAATCACTCTTACTCTCACTCTAACTCTCAATCACTCTTACGCACTATTACTCACTCTTTCTCTCAGTCATCCTTACTCACTCTCATACTCACTCTTACTCTGTCACTCTTACTCTCTGTCACTCTTACTCTCTGTCACTCTTACTCTCTGTCACTCTTACTCTCTGTCACTCTTACTCTCTGTCACTCTTACTCTCTATCACTCTTACTCTGTCATTCTTACTCTGTCACTCTTACTCACTCTCAGTCACCCTTACCCATTCATACTCACTCTCTCACTCTTACTCTCATACTCTTACTCTCAATTACTCTTACTCTCAATCACTCTTACTCCCAATCACTCCTACTCCCAATGACTCCTACTCTCAATCACTCCTACTCTCATTCTTACTCTTACTCCCAATCACTCTTACTCTCAATCACTCTTATTCTCATTCTTACTCTTACTCTCACTCTTACTCCCAATCACTCTTACTCTCAATCACTCTTACTCCCAATCACTCTTACTCCCAATCACTCTTACTCTCAATCACTCTTACTCTCAATCACTCTTACTCTCAATCACTCTTACTCTCAATCACTCTTACTCTCAATCACTCTTACTCTCAATCACTCTCAATCACTCTTACTCTCACTCTAACTCTCAATCACTCTTACTCTCATACTCACCCTTACTCTCAATCACTTTACTCTCACTCTTACTCATTCTGTCACCCTTACTCTCACTCTTACTCACTCTGTCACTCTTACTCTCAGTCACTCTTACTTATACTCACTCTTACTCACACTTACACACTCTCTGGCACTCTCACTCACCTTCAGTCACTCTTACTCACTCTTACCCACTCTCGCTCACTCTAGTTAATAAGAACACGCCAATATAAGACAACAAAACGTTTTCAGATTCTTTCTCACCACTTTCCAGCAACTTTTATAATTTATATAAATTATCTTAGGGAATAATACATAAATTATATATTTAAACATGATATTAGTGTTTAGTGGAATGCATAAGGAGTCAAATTGTGTTAAAAAGAGCGATTTTTAGAAAATTTGGAAAACTACTTTTTTCTGTTCATATTATAACTAAATGGATTTTAAAGGTTTCACTCAGCCAATATATATCATTCACAATTTATTAATGAATTTTACAAAAAAACACCATAAATTTTATATTTAAACATGTAAAAACTATTTGTTTTACATTTGGAAGAAAATAATTGTAGAAAAACTATTTATAATTAAACCTTTGTGTTTGGATTTTTTGAGTAAAAGTTTCTCAAAGGCTCTCCTGCACCATTCTCAATGCAAATCATTCCCACACCTATGGGAAGAGATAGGCGAACGTTGTGTAGATGATTTGTGTTTGCTGGGCACCACTCAGCAACACAATAACAACACCCGCCTCCACCACCCAGCAACACAGTAACAACACATGCCCCCCAACACGCAGCAACACAGTAACAACACATGCCCCCCACCACCCAGCAAAAACTAAGAACACCTACCCCCACCTCCCCGCAACACATTAACAACACTTGTCCCCACCACCTAGCAACGCACTAAAAATACCTGCACCACCACCCCGCAACACACTAACAACACCTGCCCCCACCACCCAGAAACACAGTAACAACACCTGCCCCCACCACCCAGCAACACAGTAACAACACCTGTCCCCACCACTCAGCAACACAATAACAACACCTGCCTCCACCACCCAGCAACACTGTAACAATACCTTCCCAACCACCCCGCAACACTGTAACAACACCTGCTCCCACCACCCATCAACACACTAACAACACCTGCCCCCACCACCCAGCAACACGGTAACAACACCTGCCCCCACCACCCAGCAACAATGTAACAACACCTGCCCCCACCACGCAGCAACACAGTAACAATATCTGTCCCACCACCCTGCAACATCACCTGCCCCCACCTCCCCGAAACACAGTAAGAACACCAGCCCCACCACGCCGCAACACAGTAACAACACCTGCTCCACCACCCATCAACACAGTAACAACACTTGCCCCAGCACGCAGCAACACAGTAACAACACCTGCCCTACCACGCAGCCACACAGTAACAACATCTGCCCCACCACCCCGGAACACTGTAACAAAATCTGCCCCACCACCCAGCAACACAGTAGCAACACGTGTCCCACAACGCAGCAGCACAGTAACAACACCTATCTTGAGAGGTTATCTTGAGATGATTTCGGGGCTTTAGTGTCCCCGCGGCCCGGTCCTCGACCAGGCCTCCATCCCCAGGAAGCAGCCCGTGACAGCTGACTAACACCCAGGAACCTATTTTACTGCTAGATAACAGGGGGCATAGGGTGAAAGAAACTCTGCCCATTGTTTCTCGCCGGCGCCCGGGATCGAACCCGGGACCACAAGATCACAAGTCCTGTGTGCTGTCCGCTCGACCGACCGGCTCCCATCCACCCAGCAACACTGTAACAACACCTGTCCCCACAACCCAGGAACACGGTAACAACACCTGCCCCCAACACCCAGGAAAAAACTAACAACACCTGCCCCCACCTCCCTGAAACACAGTAACAACACCTGCCCCACCACGCCGCAACACAGTAACAATACCTGCTCCACCACCCATCAACACAGTAACAACACCTGCCCCAGCACGCAGCAACACAGTAACAACACCTGCCCCACCACGCAGCTAAACAGTAATAACACCGGCCCCACCACGCAGCAACACAGTAACAACACCTGTCCCCACCACCCAGCAACACAGTAACAACACCTGCCCCTACCACTCAGATACACAATAACAACACCTGCCTCCACCACCCAGCAACACTGTAACAACACCTGCCCCCACCACTTCGCAACACTGTAACAACAGCTGCTCCCACCACCCATCAACACACTAACAACACCTGCCCCCACCACCCAGCAACACAGTAACAACACCTGCCCCCTCCACCCAGCATCAATGTAACAACATCTGCCCCCACCACGCAGCAACACTGTAACAACACCTGCCCCCACTACTCAGTAACACAGTAACAACACCTGCCTCCACCACGCAGCAATACTGTAACAACACCTGCCCCTACCATGCAGCAACACAGTAACAACTCCTGCCCCCACCACTCAGCAACACAATAACAATACCTGCCTCCACCACCCAGCAACACTGTAACAATACCTGACCCCACCACCCCGCAACACTGTAACAACACCTGCTCCCACATCCTCATCAACACACTAACAACACCTGCCCCCACCACCCAGCAACACACTAACAACACCTGCCCAACCACCCAGCAACAATGTAACAACACCTGCCCCCACCACCCAGCAACACAGTAACAACACCCGCCCCCACCACCCAGCAACAAAGAAACAACACCTGCCCCCATTATCCAGGAACACAGTAACAACACCTGCCCACTATGCAACAACACATTTACAACTCCTCCCCCACCACGCAGCAACACAGTAACAACACCTGCCCCACCACGCAGCAACACAGTAACAACACCTGCCACACCATGCAGCAACAAAACCTTCCCCCCACCACCCAGCAACATAGAAAAAACACCTGCCCCACCATGCAGCAGCACAGTAATAACACGTGCCCCATCACACAGCAACACTGTAACAACAGCTGCCCCCACCACTCAGCAAAACACAAACAACACCTGCCCCCACCACGCAGCAACACAGTAACAACACATGCCTACACCACCCAGCAACACAGTAACAACACTTGCCCCACCACCCAGCAACACAGTAACAACACCTGCCCCCACCACCCAGCAACACAGTAACAACACCTGCCCCCACCACCCAGCAACACAGTAACAACACCTGCCCCCACCACCCAGCAACACAGTAACAACACCTGCCCCCACCACCCAGCAACACAGTAACAACACCTGCCCCCACCACCCAGCAACACAGTGTAAAACACCAGCCCCCACCACCCAGGAACACTTTAACAACACCTGCCCCTACCACCCAGCAACACTGTAACAACACCTGCTCCCAGCACCCAGCAACACAGGAACAACACCTGCCCCACCACGCAACAGCACAGTAACAACATCTGCCCAAACCACCCAGCAACACAGTAACAACACCCGCCCCCACCACGCAGCAACACAGTAACATCACCTGCCCCACCACCCATCAACACAGTGTAAAACACCTGCCCCCCACCACCCAGGAACACTTTAACAACACCTGCCCCTACCACCCAGCAACACTGTAACAACACCTGCCCCCTTGCACACAGCAACACAGGAACAACACCTGTCCCACCACGCAACAACACAGTAACAACATCTGCCCAAACCACCCAGCAACACAGTAACAACACCTACCCCCACCACTCAGCAACACAGTAACAACATCTGCCACCAAGGAACACAGTAACAACACCTGCCCCACCAGGCAGCAACACAGTAACAACACCTGCTCCCACCACCCAACAACACAGTAACACCTGTCCCCACAACCCCGCAACACAGTAACAAGACATGCTCACACCTCCACCCTGTACCCGGGCCTCGCCCACACACCATAGCAGGCCTCTTCCTCCCCCCAAACATATATTGTGCCCATTACCAAAACAACAGACCCTCCCTATCTCCACCAAACTACACCCTCTTGCCTCCACCACCGGCCACACCCACCACATCTCCCGCCACACTTATATCTGCAGGACCCCCTCTCCCTCACACACACACCTCCATTGTCTCACCCACACACACACACACACCCTCCCTGTCTCCCCCAAACACACCCTCCCTGTCTCCCCCACACATACACCTAGAGTCTAGTCGAGTCAGCCGTCGTGGGAGGGTCCCGGGGTCGCGTTCTACGATTAATGCCAATATTTTTGGGTTAATTAAGGTAACAGTAACAGATCACAGATCTAGGGGTATCGCAAAGTGTATAACCGCCGCGAATAGGAAAGAAAAATACCGTGCTGTCACTAGAACTTTGTGTTAAACAGTGAATTCACCAAACAAGACACATGGGAGGGCCACGACGGTTTGCTTACATTTGGGCTCCAGTGATCAGTGATACAGTAAATTAGACAACTGTAACACAACAGACTCAACGATACAGTGACTGACTCCAGAGCTTTGTGTTAGATAGAGAAGAACCGCCATCATCAATCAACTGGAACATAGTGAATCACCACGTGGGAGGCGACGATGGCACCCCTTCATCCATACATCGTCGTTATTCATCTGGTAGTGCGAGCAGGAGGCTGACTGGTCGGTACCCCTCTCTGGTCAATTAGTCAAGTGTACACAGTGAGGTAAAATATTATCAAATTCTTGTTCAGTATATCATATATATTTAAATTCTCAAAGTGGCTGATTTTGGGTAGAGGCTGACACTTATGGGACCCTCGTGACACACGAACGCACGCACACGTACATAAGCACACACACACGCATGCACACGCAAAAACAAACTAACACACACACACACACACAAACGTTCAGTCAGGGTAGAAAGGATTAACACCTTTTGTGGAAAGGGGATAAGACCACACTCATACTCCACCCCCTCTCTTACTCCCCATGTCACTAACCCAATACACTCCCCCCCCCCACTCCAACTCCCCCCCCCCCACTCCAACTCCCCCCGCCCCCCACGACTGACCGCAAATACATGCACACACACACACCTGACCAGAAGTGACATCTCCGCCCCCTCCCACCCACCAGCTACACACGCATCCCCCATACACACACTCTTCCCCTCTCTTCCTCCCTCCCTCTCGCTCCCTTCCCCCCCCCCCCCTCTCTCTCTCTCTCTCTCTCTCTCTCTCTCTCTCTCTCTCTCTCTCTCTCTCTCTCTCTCTCTCTCTCTCTCTCTCTCTCTCTCTCTCTCTCTCTCTCTCTCTCTCTCTCTCTCTCTCTCTCTCTCTCTCTCTCTCTCTCTCTCTCTCTCTCTCTCTCTCTCTCTCTCTCTCTCTCTCTCTCTCTCTCTCTCTCTCTCTCTCTCTCTCTCTCTCTCTCTCTCTCTCTCTCTCTCTCTCTCTCTCTCTCTCTCTCTCTCTCTCTCTCTCTCTCTCTCTCTCTCTCTCTCTCTCTCTCTCTCTCTCTCTCTCTCTCTCTCTCTCTCTCTCTCTCTCTCTCTCTCTCTCTCTCTCTCTCTTCCTCTCTCTCTCTCTTCCTCTCTCTTCCTCTCTCTCTCTCTTCCTCTCTCTTCCTCTCTCTCTCTCTTCCTCTCTCTTCCTCTCTCTCTCTCTTCCTCTCTCTTCCTCTCTCTCTCTCTTCCTCTCTCTTCCTCTCTCTCTCTCTCTCTCTCTCTCTCTCTCTCTCTCTCTCTCTCTCTCTCTTCCTCTCTCTCTCTCTCTCTCTCTCTCTCTCTCTCTCTCTCTCTCTCTCTCTCTCTCTCTCTCTCTCCTCTCTCTCTCTCTCTCTCTCTCTCTCTCTCTCTCTCTCTCTCTCTCTCTCTCTCTCTCTCTCTTCCTCTCTCTCTCTCTCTCTCTCTCTCTCTCTCTCTCTCTCTCTCTCTCTCTCTCTCTTCCTCTCTCTCTCTCTCTCTCTCTCTCTCTTCCTCTCTCTCTCTCTCTCTCTCTCTTCCTCTCTCTCTCTCTCTCTCTCTCTCTCTCTCTCTCTCTCTCTCTCTCTCTCTCTCTCTCTCTTCCTCTCTCTCTCTCTCTCTCTCTCTCTTCCTCTCTCTCTCTCCCTCTCTCTCTCTTCCTCTCTCTCTCTTCCTCTCTCTCTCTTCCTCTCTCTCTCTTCCTCTCTCTCTCTTCCTCTCTCTCTCTTCCTCTCTCTCTCTTCCTCTCTCTCTCTTCCTCTCTCTCTCTTCCTCTCTCTCTCTTCCTCTCTCTCTCTTCCTCTCTCTCTCTTCCTCTCTCTCTCTTCCTCTCTCTCTCTTCCTCTCTCTCTCTTCCTCTCTCTCTCTCTTCCTCTCTCTCTCTTCCTCTCTCTCTCTTCCTCTCTCTCTCTTCCTCTCTCTCTCTTCCTCTCTCTCTCTTCCTCTCTCTCTCTTCCTCTCTCTCTCTTCCTCTCTCTCTCTTCCTCTCTCTCTCTTCCTCTCTCTCTCTTCCTCTCTCTCTCTTCCTCTCTCTCTCTTCCTCTCTCTCTCTTCCTCTCTCTCTCTTCCTCTCTCTCTCTTCCTCTCTCTCTCTTCCTCTCTCTCTCTTCCTCTCTCTCTCTTCCTCTCTCTCTCTTCCTCTCTCTCTCTTCCTCTCTCTCTCTTCCTCTCTCTCTCTTCCTCTCTCTCTCTTCCTCTCTCTCTCTTCCTCTCTCTCTCTTCCTCTCTCTCTCTTCCTCTCTCTCTCTTCCTCTCTCTCTCTTCCTCTCTCTCTCTTCCTCTCTCTCTCTTCCTCTCTCTCTCTTCCTCTCTCTCTCTTCCTCTCTCTCTCTATAACCCAGATAGGTAGGAGTGTTGACTAGGAGAGACTTCTGCTTGATAGTACATATCACACGATCCTTACTTAACAAAAGACTCCGCTTGAAGAACGGGTTTCGAGCATGTTTCAGGAAATGACTACGATCTGTGACCAAATAGTGTTTGTTCCCATATTTAGATACATCTGTGAGACTCTTTCCATATATAGAGTTTGATACGAGTTTGAAAGCCTTTTTTTTATCGCGCATTTGGTACTGGCACGTTCACGAACATTGGTTTCAATGAAGTCTTTAAGGTAACTCTCCTGCTCGAATTCGTAGATGTCGTGAACTTTAGCTACTTCTAATCCAATGCGCATGAGTAACTGTAACAAGTCCAGACTAACGAGGTAGTCTTTCTGAGGAAGGTGAGAAGCAATTAATTTAGTGTTGTTTTTAGGCAGCCCGCGACTTTCTTCTGTAAGAATATTTTTACTGTAGGGTGAAATGTGTTCCTTAGTAATGCACGTATGTGAAAGAACTAGGGGCAGTTCATCTGTATACCTAGCTACCTCAGGTCGGACCTGCAGTGTATCACACAACACCCAATATCCCTTGGACCCGTCACATGGGATATTCTCCAAACCTTGCTCTAGCAGTACGTCACGCTCATTGTGTGTCAGTTTCCGAATCCCCCCACGAGGGAGCAGTTCAGTCATACACGCCCCGTAAAGACTGTTAAAATCTAAGTAAATGATGTAGCTACTATCTTCCCCTAGATCTAAGCCTGTGTGCTGGTTCTCCACATTCGTGTACTGTCTCGTTACACTGGTGAACCCACCTCGGAGATTCCGATGAAGTAAATCATATAACAATGGGTCTGACACAACATCAAGTTCAACTTTCGATTTAAGCAAGAACGCATCCCAAGCAAATGAGGGTAAAGAAATGTAGTGTGAAATGTCTAATTTGTAGAGAGCAAGCATGGTGTCTCGCCAGACTGTGAACACATCAGCTAGCAATCCTGTGTCCACTTTGAGGTAAAGGAGTAGATACTCCCCTATGTTGCGACATTTAGCCAAATCAAAAATTTCTAAGGCTGTTTATAATCTGTTTCTGACAACTCTTCGTCTTTTAGTATATTGTAAAACTTATCGCGAGAAGGGAGGTGTGGTTCATCTAACACACTCATAGAGGATAAATAATCATAGCAGAATGATTGTTTACCCTTGAGTAGTTTTGGGATGGCCGCTTTATTTACACCTTTTAACATAGCCAAAGTGAATGTGGTAGGTTTCCCACTATCAATATGATCCTTGGCTATTCTTCCTAGCGAGCCGTTGAGAAGGGCTAAACTATCCAAAAATCTTAAGTTGTTCA
>NC_091224.1:11125074-11132574 GCF_040958095.1 Procambarus clarkii | reverse complement strand
AATTTCCTTAGAATGTTTTCTGGTATGTCAAGAGGAGTACAGGCCGGATCACGATACACTCTGTCCGCTATCATCCCGATTGTTTCATCCACAAGTACGTTGGTAAACAGTGATTCTACGTCCAACGAGGCTCTTATCCCTGTGGCCCGTGTTCCCCGCAGTAAGTCAACAAATTCCTTTGTAGACTTCAGGCAGAAGGCACAAGGGACATAAGAAGTCAGCAAGCCGTTGAGTCACTTCGCCAGTCTGTACGGGGGTGTGGGTATCTGGTTGATGATTGGCCGAAATGGGTTTCCAGGCTTAATTGTCTTGACATTTCGTATAGCGTATCCAGGTTTATATTTCCCAATAATCTTTGGCAGGTGGAGTCCGGATTTCTTGGCGTTCACGGTTTCGTTCAATTTGTTGACCTTTGCTTTCAATTCGGCTGTAGTGTTCTTCGTTACCCTTTGGAATTTAGTTTGGTCAGAGAGAATGAGGTTTCATTTTTGCCAGATATTTGGTCTTTTTTAAGAATGACGTATATTGGTGACTTGTCACCTCTTCTGACGACTATCTCCTTGTTCTCACGAAGGCTCCTAGCTGCCGCTTTGAGCTCGGGGGACAGTATGGTGCTTCTGTAGTTGCCTACAGAAGTCTTAACAAAAAACACAGAAATCATCGATAGATACAGCGATAGCAGGCGGCTTGATATCTGCGAAGCACTACACATTAAGAAGTCGACACCAGCAATCAACAGCCAATTAATGCACAACTATATTCTACCCACTTCAAGACTCAGCACCAATATAGAAGCATCAAGAAATATGGGCCAATAGGCCCTTGCAGTTACTTCCATTCTTCCCTTTAACTTACAAAATATTATACACATTGTTTCGTGTTCTGTCTTGTGTTGAAAAGTTTGTTTTCACCTCATTCAAAACTGTTGTAACATATCACACCTCACCCAAATGCAGGTATAAAATCAAAAGCTGTTTAAACTCTGTTTAGTGTTGCAGGATATAGTTGTGTGTGTGTAAACTAAAGTTCTTTGAAAAATGTAATAAGTTTAATTACGAAACGCGTTCAAGTGTCGCGTCAGACTAGAAATATAAATAAATTTTGGAGAATTGATTTTTCAATTACCATCAACAGTGAAAGAACCATAAAAAATATTGAGTAAAAATTCGTGTTAGAATTATTAATCTTACTTTTTCAGTCATATTAATAATATATATATATATATATATATATATATGATATATAGTATATATATATATGTCGTACCTAGTAGCCAGAACTCACTTCTCAGCCTACTATGCAAGGCCCGATTTGCCTAATAAGCCTAGTTTTCATGAATTAATATTTTTTCGACAACCTAACCTACCTAACCTAACCTAACCTAACGTTTTCGGCTACCTAACCTAACCTAACCTATAAAGATAGGTTAGGTTAGGTTAGGTAGGGTTGGTTAGGTTCGGTCATATATCTACGTTAATTTTAACTCCAATTAAAAAAAATTGACCTTCATACATAATGAAATGGGTAGCTTTATCATTTCATAAGAAAAAAAATTAGAGAAAATATAATAATTCAGTAAAACTTGGCTTATTAGGCAAATCGGGCCTCGCATAGTAGGCTGAGAAGTGAGTTTCTGGCTACTAGGTACGACATATATATATATATATATATATATATATATATATATATATATATATATATATATATATATATATGTCGTACCTAATAGCCAGAACGCACTTCTCAGCCTACTATTCAAGGCCCGATTTGCTAATAAGCCAAGTTTTCATGAATTAATGTTTTTTCGTCTACCTAACCTACCTAACCTAACCTAACCTAGCTTTTTTTGGCTACCTAACCTAACCTTACTATAAATATAGGTTAGGTTAGGTTAGGTAGGGTTGGTTAGGTTCGGTCATATATCTACGTTAATTTTAACTCCAATAAAAAAAAAATTGACCTCATACATAGAGAAAAGGGTTGCTTTATCATTTCATAAGAAAAGATTTTTAGTAAATATATTAATTCAGGAAAACTTGGCTTATTAGGCAAATCGGGCCTTGAATAGTAGGCTGAGAAGTGAGTTCTGGCTACTAGGTAGCCAGAACATATATATATATATATATATATATATATATATATATATATATATATATATATATATATATATATATATATATATATATATATATATATATATATATATATATATATATGTCGTACCTAATAGCCAGAACGCACTTCTCAGCCTACTATGCAAGGCCCGATTTGCCTAATAAGCCAAGTTTTCCTGAATTAATATATTTTTTCTAATTTTTTTCTTATGAAATGATAAAGCTACCATTTTCATTATGTATGAGGTCAATTTTTTTTTATTGGAGTTAAAATTAACGTAGATATATGACCGAACCTAACCAACCCTACCTAACCTAACCTAACCTATCTCTATCGGTTAGGTTAGGTTAGGTAGCAGAAAAAGTTAGGTTAGGTTAGGTTAGGTAGGTTAGGTAGTCGAAAAAACATTAATTCATGAAAACTTGGCTTATTAGGCAAATTGGGCCATGCATAGTTGGCTGAGAAGTGCGTTCTGGCTATTAGGTACGACACATATATATATATGCAGAAAATCCACAGAGAAATATGAAAGGAAGTGAACGTTTCGGCCTGTTAAAGACTTTGTCAACACAAGACTGACTAGAGGAGAAGGGAGAAGGGGGAGGATAAAGGCCGACACCTGGAACCTGACCAACCCATCTCTAGGGAAAGAATTAACCAGAAACAGTAATAGCTTAGCTTAGAATAGTCAAAGAGGATTAAGCGGTCAGAGAATGAGGATGAAAGATTAATGAAAAGCCTCATGAACACACAATATATGAATATAAAATTATAATGAAACACTGTAAACCTCTCTATCAGAGTTTTTTCTTAAACTGTTATGCAATATTATAACTTAAAAATGGATCAAGTTTGTACATTCCAGTACTAACATTAAGAAGATTTGGACACTGACTCATTAGAGCAGACTCAATCAAATCCCGTTCCACTACGGAATTTGATTGAGAATTTAGTGGAACGGCAACATTCCCCCAATTGTTGATGATTTTACCGGAAATCCTGGCCTGACCATTCCCCAACCTACTAGTGCACTAGCATTTATTCAATTGTTCATTACGCGAGCCCTGATTGAATTCTTGACAACTGAAACTAATTTGTACGCCTCGCAGATATTTCGGATTGCCAATGAAAATGTCTCAGATATTTGGAAACAAGTGAAGGTGAAGGAAATGGCCAGATTCTTGGGACTATGCATATTGATGGGAATCAACAGGCTCCCAACTATGAGGATGTATTGGCAAAACAGGAAAAACCATGGCATGCTCGTTTCTTCAACTTGTTTATGACGTCGAAACGTTTCCAGCATATAAACCAGTTTTTCCATACATTCAATAACAATGCAGTGCCCTTGAACAATACTGATAAGTTGATAAAAGTGAGACCAGTGATGGATTATTTGAAAGAGAGGTTTGCAGAAGTTTACATCCCAAGAGAGAGTTGTGTTTAGATGAAGGTACAATGGCATGGCGTGGCCGACTATCGTTCAAAGTGTACAATCCAAACAAACCAGACAAGTATGGTGTGAAACTTTATATGCTTGCTGAATCAGTCTCTGGGTACATATATGACTTTGACGTATACTCAAGTATTGGTAAGACGATAATGGAAACAGTAACGGGGTTGATTCAGCCTTTAGTGAACAAGGGTTACCATTTGTAGATGGATAATTACTACAACTCGGTTACCCTAACATTAAAATTGAGAGAACTTGGGGTGTACACATGTGGCACAATTAGACTGCTAGGTGACGCCCCAAAGGAATTGCAAGCTCTAGCCAAGGGTAGACTTCCACTGGATACCACCATAATACCGCCGCAAAGATAACTCCTTCCTTTTACTGTGGAAAGACAAGCGAGTGGTCTCAATCATTACCAACATCCACAATGCAGACACTCAGCAAGTTCAGCGAAGGAAACGAATTCGCAAACGCCACGGAACAAGTGGACTACAACAGGTAACAGTGAACAAACCTACTGCAATTTGCGAGTACAATAAGTTCATGAAAGGTGTGGACCACTTCGATCAAAATGGTGAAGTATTACCATTTTACCAGGAAAACTCACAAGTGGACCAAAAAGATACGTTTTATTTCCTGCAAAATGGCATTGCATAATGCCTTTGTTTGTACAAATACAACACAACTGATCGAAAAAAGCTAACATTGCTACAATTCCACGAGGTGGCAATTTGGGCCCTATTGCGCTGGGACCCGGAAGATTGGCCTCAAACCGCACCAGTATCTCAACACTTGCGGCACGCTCCAGACATAAATGATGACACAGGTCCTGCCTATGCTGACGCCGTGCAAACTCCCGGACCATCTGGTGTGAGGCGGCCTTTGTTCACTTCAACACCTCAAGCTGAAGCAGCAACCGAATCAGAACCCGAGATGTCTGGCACACTGCCTTTTGACGAGACGGTTTTGTCAGATGACTCTGACTCAAATGTTGAACCTCCAGCGAGAAGACAAGGGCGTATTGTTGATTCTGAAAAATCGCATGAACTACAAACTGAAACATGAACTTTACAGAATGCCCAAACGTCTCAAGTGTCATGCATGCGCACGGTCAGGTAAAAGGTAGGACACCAACATAGGATGCAGGACCTGTAACGTTGCACTCTGTGTTATTCCCTGCTACACCAATTACCACCGGAAAAGGGTGTATTGGGTGGTGAAGAAGTACCACCCGCAACATCTTCACTCCACCTACAAAACATCTGTTGAGCAACTTCAGGAATGTTGACCTGAAGAAGGCGGAGTGGAGAAAAAATCCTCAACTTACTGTTTCACAATCAGCTTTTCCTTGGTAAGTACACCTATTTGGTCCAAGTTTGTGTAGTATAATTTAGTGCAAGTATGTTGATACTAGAATGAACACTGTATCACGTAAACTGCCGTAAGTAGACTCGAAACTTCATAGATTTTTTTTTGGGTGTACCGTGTGTCTGCATGAGTGTCCAAAACGGGTTGCAGGTGGGTGACTTAAGCCGTTTATACTGGTAATGCTTCCCCATATCATGTATTATATGCATATGTCTGTTTAGGGAATTTTATTCCGATCAATGTACAACAAAAAATAACTGTGTGCAACAAGTGTAGACTTGACAAACATAACAACAGTAAAAACATTTCGTGTGTGTTTGACGCTCACTGATATGTTCCAGCGTTGTTTTATATTTGGCGCTAATCTAACTTACGCTTTGTTGATCTTTTTTACCTACGTGTTCATAGAACATTCTATTGCGAACACATTGCATAAAAATGAATGACGTAATAGAAAAATAATGTCAGGACAGTGAAATAAGTATAAACTTTCAAAGCACCGTAGCCCACTTGTGTAGTCGCCTCACCAATACCAGGTAACAGTTTGGCCATTTCCCACACTCTTGCGGGTGGGCCGCGACCATGATTCTACGTTTATATTCAAATCGTTGTGTTGGGAATTTCATTGCGAGTTCATTGATACCAAAATTAACGCTGTAGGACAAGTGTGGAGTTGACAACAATCCCAAGAGTAGAAACATTTTGTTGCTGTTTGGCACTCACGGCGAGTCATCTACGTAGTTATTTATTTAGTGCTGGTATCCCTATACCTTTCGTGACCTTTTTTACTGATGTTTCCTCTAGAGAATTTTATTGCGAACACATTGGTACCAAAATGAAATACATAGCTTAAGAACTAATGTCAGGAGAGTAAAAAGAGTATACACATTTTTGTTTTGCCACTTAAGGGACAAAAACGGCGCGCGCACATATCACTCTTTTTTTTTTTTTAAAGTTAGTAGGGAGCATGAAAGTGATAATTATTAAAAAAACCTGTCTTCGATGAAAATATATCCCCAATGACTTATATCAACCTAGGCATTCATCTCTTTATTTTCTCTTGGGAGTCTCTATATGCCTGTTTTTTTGCAAGTAGTAGTAGGCATCCATCAGTCTCAGGAGACTATGGTGTTGCGCTCTGGTTATCGCTCTGGAGTGGCATCTCCAGGGCTCAAAGTCAGAGTGGGTGATACAGAGGAGAAGCTGTTACCCATGCAGCAGGTCCCCCCCTCTCCACGACGTCGAAAGTCTCCAATGGAAAGGCAAATGCCAATACGATTGGTTCCAGCGCCGTCACAGGAACTGTGAGCTCCGGAGTTGACCTCGGAGTTTGTGAAAAAGGCACAGGGAACTCCAAAACCTGGAGACCGCCGAGGTCGAGGCCAGAGAAGAACCATCCCCATCAAGTGCAAGAAACGCCCTAGCCTCCTGAACCAGAGCCTGGGCGGCACGACCCCCGGGAGGAGGTTGTCCCTGGTCCCGCCCCTACGGGTTCAAGACAGTGATCGTCACAGCCCTCCTTTCACCCGAGGCCAGCTTCCTTCAAGCCCAAGAAAAAAGTAGAGTGATATTTATTAAATACAACAATTATTTTTATAATAATTATTTTAATAATGATATAATTAATTAATAATTATCACTTCTTCTTTCTGCTTGGTCTTGAGGGAAGCCGGCCTCGGGTGAAAGAGGGCTGTGACGATTTCTGTCTGGAACCCGACTCTAATCTGTAAGTTTTATTATATTACAGAATAACTGTGTACTCTCTCTGTTCATTCTATTGGTCCTTGAAGTTTGACACCATCTCATTATAACACAATACGGTTCAGATTCATTTCCTATACGATTTAAGCATATGACTGCACCTGACCCATGGCCACCGCTAACTCAAGTTCCTCACCAAAAAATCCTAAGAGTAATTATATCTTAAATGTTAAAATGTTTCTTCGGAGCTTAATCACAAGCCATCGATTATCAGAAATCCAGCGTTAGACACACTCAATATTTTGGAGAAGAATCTATTTGTGTCACGCGCATTGACGGACACCTGAGGCAGTGGGCATGGAATCGTGGTTGCAATATAGTGAATAAACACAGTCTCTCTCTCTTATCCTAAGTAATAACAATGCACCTAAAAATGGTATAACGTCACTTAGTACTGCTGTCACTGTTAAACAAGTCATTTCCTTTGTCTATTGATGCTGTCGTGGATTATCTTAGCCTGCCTCATCAGCTAGTAAGTTGCTCGATTACTAAATAGGAATGGACTCTATCTCTCTATAGTTTCGGTTATATCTCTGTTGACCACTGACTTTGCTCTGGATCCATTGTTGGTGTTCATCAAAGTGAATCTAGTTTGGAAACAATTCCAATGCATAATTATTGTTGTAAAAGTAATGGCATCAATGTTAGTACACAACACAGGTCCATAATTTCTGATATTCAGCACAGAGAATATAACAAGTGTAAAAAACAGGGCCTAATACTTTTTGTGTACAACAAAGGTATTGTTGATGTACATTAGAATTATATTACTTATTATTTTGTTGACGTAAATTTATACA
>NC_091224.1:11112574-11120074 GCF_040958095.1 Procambarus clarkii | reverse complement strand
GTTCCCCGCAGTAAGTCAACAAATTCCTTTGTAGACTTCAGGCAGAAGGCACAAGGGACATAAGAAAGTCAGCAAGCCGTTGAGTCACTTCGCCAGTCTGTACGTGGGTGTGGGTATCTGGTTGATGATTGGCCGAAATGGGTTTCCAGGCTTAATTGTCTTGACATTTCCGTATGCGTATCCAGGTTTATATTTCCCAATAATCTTTGGCAGGTGGAGTCCGGATTCTTGGCGTTCACGGTTTCGTTCAATTTGTTGACCTTTGCTTTCAATTCGGCTGTAGTGTTCTTCGTTACCCTTTGGAATTTAGTTTGGTCAGAGAGAATGAGGTTCATTTTTGCCAGATATTTGTCTTTTTTAAGAATGACGTATATTGGTGACTTGTCACCTCTTCTGACGACTATCTCCTTGTTCTCACGAAGGCTCCTAGCTGCCGCTTTGAGCTCGGGGGACAGTATGGTGCTTCTGTAGTTGCCTACAGAAGTCTTAACAAAAAACACAGAAATCATCGATAGATACAGCGATAGCAGGCGGCTTGATATCTGCGAAGCACTACACATTAAGAAGTCGACACCAGCAATCAACAGCCAATTAATGCACAACTATATTCTACCCACTTCAAGACTCAGCACCAATATAGAAGCATCAAGAAATATGGGCCAATAGGCCCTTTGCAGTTACTTCCATTCTTCCCTTTAACTTACAAATATTATACACATTGTTTCGTGTTCTGTCTTGTGTTGAAAGTTTGTTTTCACCTCATTCAAAACTGTTGTAACATATCACCTCACCCAAATGCAGGTATAAAATCAAAGCTGTTTAAACTCTGTTTAGTGTTTGCAGGATATAGTTGTGTGTGTGTAAACTAAAGTCTTTGAAAATGTAATAAGTTATTACGAAACGCGTTCAAGTGTCGCGTCAGACTAGAAATATAAATAAATTTTGGAGAATTGATTTTTCAATTACCATCAACAGTGAAAAGAACCATAAAAAATATTGAAAAAATTCGTGTTAGAATTATTAATCTTACTTTTTCAGTCATATTAATAATATATATATATATTATATATATTATATATATATATATATATATATGTCGTACCTAGTAGCCAGAACTCACTTCTCAGCCTACTATGCAAGGCCCGATTTGCCTAATAAGCCTAGTTTTCATGAATTAATATTTTTTCGACAACCTAACCTACCTAACCTAACCTAACCTAACGTTTTCGGCTACCTAACCTAACCTAACCTATAAAGATAGGTTAGGTTAGGTTAGGTAGGGTTGGTTAGGTTCGGTCATATATCTACGTTAATTTTAACTCCAATTAAAAAAAATTGACCTCATACATAATGAAATGGGTAGCTTTATCATTTCATAAGAAAAAAATTAGAGAAAATATAATAATTCAGTAAAACTTGGCTTATTAGGCAAATCGGGCCTCGCATAGTAGGCTGAGAAGTGAGTTCTGGCTACTAGGTACGACATATATATATATATATATATATATATATATATATATATATATATATATATATATATATATATATGTCGTACCTAATAGCCAGAACGCACTTCTCAGCCTACTATTCAAGGCCCGATTTGCCTAATAAGCCAAGTTTTCATGAATTAATGTTTTTTCGTCTACCTAACCTACCTAACCTAACCTAACCTAGCTTTTTTTGGCTACCTAACCTAACCTTACCTATAAATATAGGTTAGGTTAGGTTAGGTAGGGTTGGTTAGGTTCGGTCATATATCTACGTTAATTTTAACTCCAATAAAAAAAAATTGACCTCATACATAGAGAAAAGGTTGCTTTATCATTTCATAAGAAAAGATTTTTAGTAAATATATTAATTCAGGAAAACTTGGCTTATTAGGCAAATCGGGCCTTGAATAGTAGGCTGAGAAGTGAGTTCTGGCTACTAGGTAGCCAGAACATATATATATATATATATATATATATATATATATATATATATATATATATATATATATATATATATATATATATATATATATATATATATATATATATATATATATGTCGTACCTAATAGCCAGAACGCACTTCTCAGCCTACTATGCAAGGCCCGATTTGCCTAATAAGCCAAGTTTTCCTGAATTAATATATTTTTTCTATTTTTTTCTTATGAAATGATAAAGCTACCATTTTCATTATGTATGAGGTCAATTTTTTTTTATTGGAGTTAAAATTAACGTAGATATATGACCGAACCTAACCAACCCTACCTAACCTAACCTAACCTATCTCTATCGGTTAGGTTAGGTTAGGTAGCAGAAAAAGTTAGGTTAGGTTAGGTTAGGTAGGTTAGGTAGTCGAAAAAACATTAATTCATGAAAACTTGGCTTATTAGGCAAATTGGGCCATGCATAGTTGGCTGAGAAGTGCGTTCTGGCTATTAGGTACGACACATATATATATATGCAGAAAATCCACAGAGAAATATGAAAGGAAGTGAACGTTTCGGCCTGTTAAAGACTTTGTCAACACAAGACTGACTAGAGGAGAAGGGAGAAGGGGGAGGATAAAGGCCGACACCTGGAACCTGACCAACCCATCTCTAGGGAAAGAATTAACCAGAAACAGTAATAGCTTAGCTTAGAATAGTCAAAGAGGATTAAGCGGTCAGAGAATGAGGATGAAAGATTAATGAAAAGCCTCATGAACACACAATATATGAATATAAAATTATAATGAAACACTGTAAACCTCTCTATCAGAGTTTTTTCTTAAACTGTTATGCAATATTATAACTTAAAAATGGATCAAGTTTGTACATTCCAGTACTAACATTAAGAAGATTTGGACACTGACTCATTAGAGCAGACTCAATCAAATCCCGTTCCACTACGGAATTTGATTGAGAATTTAGTGGAACGGCAACATTCCCCCAATTGTTGATGATTTTACCGGAAATCCTGGCCTGACCATTCCCCAACCTACTAGTGCACTAGCATTTATTCAATTGTTCATTACGCGAGCCCTGATTGAATTCTTGACAACTGAAACTAATTTGTACGCCTCGCAGATATTTCGGATTGCCAATGAAAATGTCTCAGATATTTGGAAACAAGTGAAGGTGAAGGAAATGGCCAGATTCTTGGGACTATGCATATTGATGGGAATCAACAGGCTCCCAACTATGAGGATGTATTGGCAAACAGGAAAACCATGGCATGCTCGTTTCTTCAACTTGTTTATGACGTCGAAACGTTTCCAGCATATAAACCAGTTTTTCCATACATTCAATAACAATGCAGTGCCCTTGAACAATACTGATAAGTTGATAAAAGTGAGACCAGTGATGGATTATTTGAAAGAGAGGTTTGCAGAAGTTTACATCCCAAGAGAGAGTTGTGTTTAGATGAAGGTACAATGGCATGGCGTGGCCGACTATCGTTCAAAGTGTACAATCCAAACAAACCAGACAAGTATGGTGTGAAACTTTATATGCTTGCTGAATCAGTCTCTGGGTACATATATGACTTTGACGTATACTCAAGTATTGGTAAGACGATAATGGAAACAGTAACGGGGTTGATTCAGCCTTTAGTGAACAAGGGTTACCATTTGTAGATGGATAATTACTACAACTCGGTTACCCTAACATTAAAATTGAGAGAACTTGGGGTGTACACATGTGGCACAATTAGACTGCTAGGTGACGCCCCAAAGGAATTGCAAGCTCTAGCCAAGGGTAGACTTCCACTGGATACCACCATATACCGCCGCAAAGATAACTCCTTCCTTTTACTGTGGAAAGACAAGCGAGTGGTCTCAATCATTACCAACATCCACAATGCAGACACTCAGCAAGTTCAGCGAAGGAAACGAATTCGCAAACGCCACGGAACAAGTGGACTACAACAGGTAACAGTGAACAAACCTACTGCAATTTGCGAGTACAATAAGTTCATGAAAGGTGTGGACCACTTCGATCAAATGGTGAAGTATTACCATTTTACCAGGAAAACTCACAAGTGGACCAAAAAGATAACGTTTTATTTCCTGCAAATGGCATTGCATAATGCCTTTGTTTTGTACAAATACAACACAACTGATCGAAAAAAGCTAACATTGCTACAATTCCACGAGGTGGCAATTTGGGCCCTATTGCGCTGGGACCCGGAAGATTGGCCTCAAACCGCACCAGTATCTCAACACTTGCGGCACGCTCCAGACATAAATGATGACACAGGTCCTGCCTATGCTGACGCCGTGCAAACTCCCGGACCATCTGGTGTGAGGCGGCCTTTGTTCACTTCAACACCTCAAGCTGAAGCAGCAACCGAATCAGAACCCGAGATGTCTGGCACACTGCCTTTTGACGAGACGGTTTTGTCAGATGACTCTGACTCAAATGTTGAACCTCCAGCGAGAAGACAAGGGCGTATTGTTGATTCTGAAAATCGCATGAACTACAAACTGAAACATGAACTTTACAGAATGCCCAAACGTCTCAAGTGTCATGCATGCGCACGGTCAGGTAAAAGGTAGGACACCAACATAGGATGCAGGACCTGTAACGTTGCACTCTGTGTTATTCCCTGCTACACCAATTACCACCGGAAAAGGGTGTATTGGGTGGTGAAGAAGTAACCACCCGCAACATCTTCACTCCACCTACAAAACATCTGTTGAGCAACTTCAGGAATGTTGACCTGAAGAAGGCGGAGTGGAGAAAAAATCCTCAACTTACTGTTTCACAATCAGCTTTTCCTTGGTAAGTACACCTATTTGGTCCAAGTTTGTGTAGTATAATTTAGTGCAAGTATGTTGATACTAGAATGAACACTGTATCACGTAAACTGCCGTAAGTAGACTCGAAACTTCATAGATTTTTTTTGGGTGTACCGTGTGTCTGCATGAGTGTCCAAAACGGGTTGCAGGTGGGTGACTTAAGCCGTTTATACTGGTAATGCTTCCCCCATATCATGTATTATATGCATATGTCTGTTTAGGGAATTTTATTCCGATCAATGTACAACAAAAAATAACTGTGTGCAACAAGTGTAGACTTGACAAACATAACAACAGTAAAAACATTTCGTGTGTGTTTGACGCTCACTGATATGTTCCAGCGTTGTTTTATATTTGGCGCTAATCTAACTTACGCTTTGTTGATCTTTTTTACCTACGTGTTCATAGAACATTCTATTGCGAACACATTGGCATAAAAATGAATGACGTAAATAGAAAAATAATGTCAGGACAGTGAAATAAGTATAAACTTTCAAAGCACCGTAGCCCACTTGTGTAGTCGCCTCACCAATACCAGGTAACAGTTTGGCCATTTCCCACACTCTTGCGGGTGGGCCGCGACCATGATTCTACGTTTATATTCAAATCGTTGTGTTGGGAATTTCATTGCGAGTTCATTGATACCAAAATTAACGCTGTAGGACAAGTGTGGAGTTGACAACAATCCCAAGAGTAGAAACATTTTGTTGCTGTTTGGCACTCACGGCGAGTCATCTACGTAGTTATTTATTTAGTGCTGGTATCCCTATACCTTTCGTGACCTTTTTTACTGATGTTCCTCTAGAGAATTTTATTGCGAACACATTGGTACCAAAATGAAATACATAGCTTAAGAACTAATGTCAGGAGAGTAAAAAGAGTATACACATTTTTGTTTTGCCACTTAAGGGACAAAAACGGCGCGCGCACATATCACTCTTTTTTTTTTTTTAAAGTTAGTAGGGAGCATGAAAGTGATAATTATTAAAAAAACCTGTCTTCGATGAAAATATTCCCAATGACTTATATCAACCTAGGCATTCATCTCTTTATTTTCTCTTGGGAGTCTCTATATGCTGTTTTTTTGCAGTAGTAGTAGGCATCCATCAGTCTCAGGAGACTATGGTGTTGCGCTCTGGTTATCGCTCTGGAGTGGCATCTCCAGGGCTCAAAGTCAGAGTGGGTTGATACAGAGGAGAAGCTGTTACCCATGCAGCAGGTCCCCCCTCTCCACGACGTCGAAAGTCTCCAATGGAAAGGCAAATGCCAATACGATTGGTTCCAGCGCCGTCACAGGAACTGTGAGCTCCGGAGTTGACCTCGGAGTTTGTGAAAAAGGCACAGGGACTCCAAACCTGGAGACCGCCGAGGTCGAGGCCAGAGAAGAACCATCCCCATCAAGTGCAAGAACGCCCCTAGCCTCCTGAACCAGAGCCTGGGCGGCACGACCCCCGGGAGGAGGTTGTCCTGGTCCCGCACCTACGGGTTCAAGACAGTGATCGTCACAGCCCTCTTTCACCCGAGGCCAGCTTCCTTCAAGCCCAAGAAAAAAGTAGAGTGATATTTATTAAATACAACAATTATTTTTATAATAATTATTTTAATAATGATATAATTAATTAATAATTATCACTCTTCTTTCTGCTTGGTCTTGAGGGAAGCCGGCCTCGGGTGAAAGAGGGCTGTGACGATTTCTGTCTGGAACCCGACTCTAATCTGTAAGTTTTTATTATATTACAGAATAACTGTGTACTCTCTCTGTTCATTCTATTGTCCTTGAAGTTTGACACCATCTCATTATAACACATATACGGTTCAGATTCATTTCCTATACGATTTAAGCATATGACTGCACCTGACCATGGCCACCGCTAACTCCAAGTCCTCACCAAAAATCCTAAGAGTAATATATCTTAAATGTTAAAATGTTCTTCGGAGCTTAATCACAAGCCATCGATTATCAGAATCCAGCGTTAGACACACTCAATATTTTTGGAGAAGAATCTATTTGTGTCACGCGCATTGACGGACACCTGAGGCAGGTGGGCATGGAATCGTGGTTGCCAATATAGTGAATAAACACAGTCTCTCTCTCTTATCCTAAGTAATAACAATGCACCTAAAATGGTATAACGTCACTTAGTACTGCTGTCACTGTTAAACAAGTCATTCCTTTGTCTATTGATGCTGTCGTGGATTATCTTAGCCTGCCTCATCAGCTAGTAAGTTGCTCGATTACTAAATAGGAATGGACTCTATCTCTCTATAGTTTCGGTTATATCTCTGTTGACCACTGACCTTGCTCGGATCCATTGTTGGTGTTCATCAAAGTGAATCTAGTTTGGAAACAAATTCCAATGCATAATTATTGTTGTAAAAGTAATGGCATCAATGTTAATACACAACACAGGTCATAATTTCTGATATTCAGCACAGAGAATAAACAAGTGTAAAAAACAGGGCCTAATACTTTTTGTGTACAACAAAGGTATTGTTGATGTACATTAGAATTATATTACTTATTTATTTTTGTTGACGTAAATTTATACAAATCATGATATCCTGAAGGGGCTGAACATCCATAAAAATAAAACAATTTCAGACAATAATTGAATAACATATTGCTATCAATTTGAGTGGCAACACATATTGTCAATAACCAAACAAAAATGAATAAAATAAGAATTATGCTTTGAAATTATATACAAAGGGAACAGGGCATAAACAAAATTAA